>NW_017673978.1:0-86377 GCF_001879085.1 Nicotiana attenuata
GAGAGGTGATTGGAACTATTTTAGAGCAAGAACGACCCCTTGAAGCTGAGTACGCATGAAGACGAGGAAGAAAATCAAGGAATTAAGGACCTGGGCTAGCGCGCCCAGGTGCGCGCCCGCGCTAATTTTAGCGCGCCCTAAACAGAACACTGGCCAACTAGCGCGGTCAGATGCGCGCCCAGGTGCGCGACCGCGCTAGTCCAAATTCCGGGAAGCCTTGTTCAGGGGTATAATTGGAAATCTGGAGGAAACCCCACTTAACCTATATAAAGTCAAGCTCGCCCAAGGACTAATCATCAAGTTTTTCATAGTCTAGTGCAAGGTATAGAGAGGCAAGAGGCAAGGAGGAGATTTGACCATCAAGTTCTTCTTTTCTTCCCTTTGTTTTTGCTATTTGTGATGAAATTGAACCCTATTGTGATGAACACTAGTATGAGTGGCTAAAACCATTGTTCTAGGATCATGGGTGAAACATGAATGTTGTTGTTTGAAGTTTAATTTGACAAAGTTGGTTTATCATATTGGGTTATTTATTTAATTCTGATTTTAATTATTTTGCTGAGTAGCTAACAGTGAAATACTATCTACGAATCTTTAGTTGAACTCGAAAGTGGGAACTTTAGATTGCATATAGAATTAAATAGAGCAAGTTCTTGAACCTGGGCATCGGAGAACGGATTCGCAATTAGGATAGACATATACCTAATTGCCTTGCTTGGTTGAAATACAGGAATTGTAAATGCATTCTTGTTAATCTTAATTCCATAGACATATAGGCATTGAGTTAACTTGGTTAGGCGAGTAAGAACTCGACAGATTCTTATGAGCAATATTAACCCTGTCAATCAACAATCCAGATAAATCAATTAGTCATTTTAAGCCAAGAACACAACACGATTGTCAATTAGCCCATGACCCTG
The DNA here is from genome assembly GCF_001879085.1 of Nicotiana attenuata. Taxonomy (NCBI): domain Eukaryota; kingdom Viridiplantae; phylum Streptophyta; class Magnoliopsida; order Solanales; family Solanaceae; genus Nicotiana; species Nicotiana attenuata. The sequence goes on from NW_017673978.1 coordinate 921, forward strand.
GAATATCCTCTCCTACTGTTTGTTACTCGAAATTGCTGGTTGTTTGGTTAATTGTTCTAGTTACATTATTGCTTGATAGTTTAGGTAGTAAATTAGTTATATCTCTATTTTGTGAAAAACCTCTTGGATAGATAAGTTAATTGAGTTTGAATCAGTCAACAGTTAATCACAAGTCTTCGTGGGAACGATACTCTACTCACTACTCTATTACTTGACGATCACGTGCACTTGCGTGAGTGCTTTTGGTCGCAACATTTACTACCAAGTGTAATTTAAGATAGCCATCCTCACATAACAATGAGTATGCCGACGAGGAAAACAAACAGCAACTTCAACAATCTGTTAATTGTGTCTCCCTCAACCATCACAATTTTCCTTGAATTCGCCCGCAAGTTACTCCAAATCACGTCGGGTTCAATCTTCCCCAATCCATACGGGTCCATTATAATTCCTTGAATCACATCAGCAATTACTGTTGCTTGACAATCGAATGTGATGAAATACTCTGGCAATTATCAATTTATAATGCTAGAAAGAAACAAATCAAGAACGCAGAACTTGTCATATCAAAGGCATTTCACAAAATTTCAAGAACTAAAAGTTTTGTACTTGTCTGTACTTGTTTCTTACGATGCATTCCTATCTTTGAATACTAAAATATTCTTCTGTAAAATTGCATGGCACTACATTGAAATGCTATAACACTGTTCCCGACTTCGTCATTTCCATGTCGTTAGCGTTGAGTCCTTCTTTTGTTCTCCAACAAAAATATGTTAAGACGAACACATAAAATAAATATTAAATTCCTTAAGATTGTTGGTATTTCTGTGTTCAAAAATCAGAAAATTATAGAAGCAAACAAACGTTAGTTCAATAAACAAATTGTAAAATAATTCCGAGCCCACTGAATGCACAATGTGTCCTTAAGGAATTTAATCCCCTCACTATTGCCCAAGGTATACGGATTAATTCCTCCCAGGATAGAACGGAATAACTATTCTGTGATAGCGGCACTTCAAATCACAGAACTTCAGCGAACTCAACAAACGGAGCAAATCACACTTGACACTTATATTTATTTAGAAAATAATGCAACAATGTAGAAAAGAGGGGAGAAGATTTCAGATTTTCCATGTCCGATTTCATGTCTAAAAATGAGGCCAAGCCTCTAAATATATAGACAAAGGAAGGGTGATATGGAGAGGTGTAATCTAAAAGGTGCCTCTTTCCATTTCCCATTCACACCCCTTAATAAAAACGCAACAACCACATGTCCTTGAGAAATTCCCGCTCTTTCTTGAGAGTCCTCGAAATTGTACTGCCCTCGAGGCTGATCATGACGGTCCCGATTTGCTTCTCGAGGTGCGCTCATCCGGGCCCGGCTTACTTCGAGCTTCCAGAACTCGGACTCGGAGTGTGATCTAACCTTAGAAATCGAGCTCTCCAATTTCTACCGTATACAGATAGGACCTTTTACATTATTAAATTATAATAATAGTATGACATAAGTTGAAACAAAAAATATTACTATAATAAATTAAATTTTATGAGTAACTATCCCTTTCTCTTCCTTTGCGAGCTTCTTTTTCAAGAAAATACGTGTATAGTTACGCATATTCTTTAATATTTTAGATAACATTCCGTGCTACCACATATAAGAAAAGTAAAGGCTACAAACAAAAACAAAAAAAAAACTAGTAATAAAATATACCTCTAGAATAATTTGTCTTCAGTTATATTTTTCCATACCATGTGGTTGTATAAAGACTTCCTAAAAAGTTTAAGTAAAAAATAATTTATCCAATCGCTTGATTAAGATTTTGGATTGAATGTTTCAGATTCTTTCAGACATATAATAACTCACATAGTGCAATGTTGTAATAGTAAAGGCATATAACATGTATACAGTCGTTAGTGTAAATAATTGGGGCTCTTCCAAAGGCTTAAGATATTGATTTTCTCCCGTTCATAAATTTGCTAAATTTCTTAAACAATACTGGCAGAAAAAGACTTCCTTCTCCTTTCTTTCAGCCTTTCTTAAAGCTGTACGAAAATTATACTCCCTCCATTTCACAATAAGTGACCAGTTTTCTTTTAGCACGTCCATTAAGAAAATGTTAAATTCTATACAAAAATACCTAGTATGACTAAACTACCCTTATTAAATATTGGTCACATAGTTATAGTGAGGAGTGAGAAAACATTTTAGGGATATGCACATAAGGGTAAAAAAGTAAAAACAAATTGAATTTTTTCTTGGTTGCATAACTGGACACTTATTTTGAACCAAAATGAAAAAGTAAACTTATCACTTATTGTGAACCGGAGGGAGTATTAAGTTGTATGCAATTTAATTTTTTTGGATTATTAGTTGAGCTCATTAAATAAAAACCTTTCGCCCTTATTGCTTGTGGTACATAGTTGCCGTTGCCATTCATTTCTCGTCAACATTCTATAAGATTTAAAGACTTTACTTTTTTGTTTCTAATTATTATATACTTCTCCAGTTGAGCTAGCCTACTGTAAATTATGTATATCTTATTTACTCCTCTATATATATATCTCAAATTTTATTTTATTTTTGATAAATACGAGACCGTTTGGACATAAGAATTTTTTTTCTTTTTTTAAAAAAAATTTTACTTTTTTCCGAAATCAGCGTTTGTTCGTAAAATTTTTAATTTTCACTTGAAGATGCATTTTCGAAAATTTGAAAAACTCAAAAAACTGTTTATCAAAATTTTCACTCACTCACAAAACTTAAAAACAACCCAAAATTATATTCATGTCCAAATACAACTCTAAATTTCCAATACCATTTTTACTTGAAAAAATTTTTCACCATGTTTTGGAATTGTACAATTCTTATGTCCAAACGCCCACTATATCATATGACATAGTCGATACAATTTATCTTCACCAATACAAATTATTTATTTATTTATTTATTTTTTGGAAAAATGGAAAGAACTAAAGAATATGGAGCGAGGAAAAGAGAATAAAACAAAGATGAGTAGTAGCAGCCATGAGAAAAATAGAAAAAGAGTGAGGTTTAGTACTCTGCTCGTACTAAAGGTAGAGGGAGAGAGGAGAATGAGAAAAAAAGTAAACGATATAATTGAATCCATTAGATGAAGGCACTACCTAATAGGTTAGAAATCATTTAATGGGGAATGTATACAATTTAAAAAAAATAAAGTCAATTTCGATAAATATCAAAAATTAGTTATATCGGTTAAATAAGTTTAGCATTTTGTATGTCCATAAAAAAAAAAGAGAATCTTGCATAAATATCTCAAATAAGTTTTAACTTACCAATCTCTAGCCATTAATAATAAACCTATCAAAACTAGCCAAGCATATATAAAAATTAAAAACCCAAATAAATAAGGTTCTTTCTCTACAAGGATCACATGCAAAGATATCCTTCCATATTCTTAAGCGTGGTCAGCAACATTAGATGCATGACGAAAAAAAAATTTCATGGATGAGGCAGCAAATATAGAGATGAGTCAATATACAAGTTTTGAGGAAGAATATTGGAGGTGATTTGGCATCAAAATTCGTAATAAAAATCGAGTTCAAAAATTCTTCTACGAGACATGTATCAAACATGTATTATGCATATGTCACACACACAATTATACATGTGATACACATTTAATACAAATGTGATACATATGTGATACACAAATGATACACATATCATTTTTTCATGTTTTATCTTCCACTTTGAATTTTCAGTTCAAACTACCTCAATACTCCCCCAAATCATCCAAAACTGATATTCAAACTCCTTAAGATGTACCCAAACTATTCTAATAATACCCACTCAAAAGAAAAAAAGATTTGACCCTTTTTTGGCTACAAATAGCTAATTGGTTAATATTAGTTACATTTGGCTAATATTAGTAATATTTAATGAATTGGTCAATTTTTATAATAAGCTACTTATAAATGGACATAGCTCGTAGTTTCCCCGACAAATTCCATGTAATTAAACTGACAAAGCTAGGCCTAAATCCACATTTACTAATACTTAGTAAGTACTCCCTCCGATTCATTTCAGTTTATGTATCTTACTTTCTTTGTTAGTCTGTTTCAAAAAGAATGCTTCTTCTTATATTTTGTAACTCTTTAACTCTAATTTTTCATATAACATACTTAAAACCACAAGATTCAAGGATATTTTGGTACATTACATAAATCTTTAAGTTAAAATCATAATATTTAAATTCTTTTTTACTTTTTAAAATTCTATGTCCAAATAAATTAAGATACATAAATTAAAATGGAGGAAGTATCATTTATCGAGCTGTCCCAACTGTGCCAAATCTTGTAGTAGTAAAAGAGAGAAGGGAAGAACGGAGCCCGAAACATAAGCAAAAGAGGACGCGCATGCACATGCATGGGACGCCCTAGAATTAACAGGCGCGCGTGCCTTTTTATTTTATATTAGTACTCATCTCTCTCTAATATCCTACTACTATCATTTTTATTTTGCTCCAGAAAACGACAGCTTCTAAAAGGCAAGTTAGCAATCCATACAGTATTTTAAAGAAAAATTAACTTAAATAATTAATTGCCTATAATAGGTAGATATATAATGTATGTATAAATCAAATATAATATGTGTATAACCTTGTATAATGTATATATTGGCTATAAAAATAAATTGTGAATCAGATACGACTCTTTCGGTAAAGATCCTATTTTTTTTAACAGAAATATTATCTGTGATTTTTAAAAATAGCCAGATTTACAACTGATCGTTCAAAAATAGCCCAATTTCAAAAGTAATGGAAATTTAGCCACTTTTTACGTAAAGATAAATCTGAGCGAAAGTACTGTTCAAAACCCGGAAAATACTCCAGTATATTATGCTGGAGTTCTAGCATAAGTATACTTGAACTCCAGTATACCAGGATAGTATGCTGGAACTCCAGCATAATATGATGGAGTTCCAGCATAAATACATTAGAACTCCAGCATAATATACTGGAGTTCCAGCAAGTATAATGGTCCAGTATAATATACTGGAGTTTGGAGCACCAGTGCTCCAGTCTTCAGTATATTATATTGGAGCCAGCAAAGTATACCGGTCCAGCATAATATGCTGTAGTTCATACACAAGTGCACCGAACTCCAGTATATTATGCTGGACCGGTCTCTATTGCAGCAAAATGGTGGCTATTTTTCATTGACTTGGTACACGCTGGCTATTTTTGATTGACCGGTCCGAAAACTGGCTATACCGTGAAATTTTGGCAATAATTATCCAATTCCCTTATGACATATTTATAAACTGACAAACTGGTCGGTTAATTTTATATAAAGGAATTTTTACTCCTATAGCAGAGGTTAACACCTTATTTATTTTAAATAAATACTATTTTAAAAAATTATATTCTATAGATACATTTTAATGTTTATAGTAAAATATCTAATTTTGGTTACCTCCTACCCCTAAGCCACTAAATACGCTATTCAGTTACACTATTTTCTTTCTCTCTCTACTTTGATACATGTCATTCTCTTCCCCCATTCCCTGAAAACACGATGCCCAATCTAATTCACTTCTCTCGGCCGCACCACCTCTTCTCGCCTTCCTCCTCCTTCCGACGCCACTTCTGTCGTTCACCTCCGCTTCCCCCGCCTTCTGCTACCTCACAGATGGAAGCTCAAAGATTGTGTTTTGGACTTTACTCCACTTTATTCACTTCACCAATTAAAAACCAAAAAATTCCAATCTTTAAGATACCATCTTTTTCTTACACTTCACCAAATAATCTTACCCTTAAAAGGGTTTTTCTTAAAACCCCATTTTTCTTTTGCTCCTAAGAAAATTTCCCAGTGTACAAATTGTTTGCAAGGAATAGAAAGAGAATCTATTACAGTTCCTTGCGGCGCCTCTGATTTCTAGTTGTGTGCTAGGGTTTTTTCATTCTTTTCATTTGTTTTAATGAGTTACAGGGATATTCGGTGAAGAGAAAGAGAGAGAGAAAGGCGAAAGAGTTGAGGGTTTTTGCTCGACGGTGGATTCGCCGGAAATTAGGGTTTGTTTTTTAACAAAGACGACGAAGTTTGTGGCTGAGCAACTTGATTTTCTGTTAATATATTTCAATATATTTTTAACGTATCACGCTGTATTTTCATGTATTTCATTGTATTCATTGTCTTTTTTTTTTATTGCAATTCAATGTATCTCGCTGTATTCCATGTATTTCATTGTATTCACTATCTTCTTTTCATTGTATTTCAATGTATCCCGTTGTATTCTATGTATTTGATTGTATTCACTGTCTAGCTATATGCCATGAATATATTCATATATTTTTTTAATTAATATAATTTATGTATTCAGACGTATTATATATTTTTTTTCTGAAGATTGCTATATTTTTGGGCTTTTTTTCGGTTGAGAATCTTTTTTATAACTGAAAATACAAAATTTGTGTGTTATAATTGAGTTTGTTGAGTTATATTAGGAGTCTATTATGTTAATTGATTCACTTTCCGTTTAAAAATAGTGTAATTCCCTGTTTCACGCCGTGAATACAGTCGAATACAATAATCTATCCAGCGGTAATCCCATATTTCACGCCATGAATACAGTCGAATACACTCGAATACAACAACTGATTCGCTGGACTTCCCTGATTCATGCCTATTTTTGTTTCTGTATTCATGAACACAGTAGCTTAAATACATCAAATACATCTTATAACAACAGAAAAGGTATCTACAATCCGTAATATAGCAAATGATATATATAGATAGCTAATTACTACTAAAAGATAGTGCTTTATGAAAATTTCTGTTATATAAATCCAATTATCCAAAAACCATGAAAAGAAAAATCAGAATCGCAAATGCCCTTAAATATAAGAATTTTACTTATATACAATAACAATACAAATATAACATTATTATATATTTTAATATGTTATAATAGGTAAACTGCTTTATATTTCAATAGGTCCTTAGTTATTTTATTCGTGAACCATATATAATTGTCTTTTAGTTATAGAGTAATTTTTTTTATACTTTCAATATATCTATCCATAGTTAATCTTTAAAAATATAATAGTAATAATTTGGAATGAGGGTAAAAGCTAAAATAACAACAAGCTGACACAAAGAACATCTTGGGAAGCGAGAAAGAGGAACACCTAAAGCAAAGAACTTTAGAACCCCCAGAATCAAGTGTAATTCTAATTCCTATCTGTCTTCAAACCCCAAGTAAAGAATAACAGAAACCAGAGGAATCCCCCCCCCCCCCCTCAAACCCCCCAACCCCTTATAAACATTATGCACTATAAAATTAGACATAGAAAAGCTAAAGTTTCAGTCTTTGTATTGGAGACTGGAAACACTCCTCCCACTACCCCACCCCCCCTCTAAAACTCCATCCTTCAAGAAGCTCATAATTTCAGTCTCTCTCTCTCTCCACTTAATTCCTTCTTCATTTTCATTCAAAATAAAAACAAAAATTAGTACTACATGTCTTGGTCATAACTCAATACAGTAGTATTTATTTGCCCACAGCCCACATGGAGTTAAAATTAAAACTCTAAAAATAGGCGCACAACACAACCCATTCTTGTACATTTTATATTACCTCATGCCTGGGAGTTGCTGTTAGTCAGAGAAGACTCAGAATTAGAAGGAGGAAAGAGAAGAAGGGAATTAATTCCATTCTATTTTTAAAAAAATTTTGTTTTAGAGTTTTGAGAATTCTTGGAAATGGTGAAAAGAGTGATGAACATGTACTAGGCCTTTGGTTTCTTGAATTCTAGTTCTTGTGCTGGAAATTATGGATTTGCTGGAACTAAATAATTGGTGTTTTCTTCATCATTACACAAGAAGACAATGCCAATATTGTACACAACAAATACAGACAGATTTAAAGGAAGAATTACAAGAAGAAGAAACAAGAAATTGTTCCAATTCCACAAGAGTTGCTATGGCTTCTAGCTGTTCCAAAATTTCACCAATCATTTCCATTTTTGTTTTCTTTCTCTTCTTTATCTTCTCTGTTTGTCCTGTTTTGTCACTAGAAATAGAAAACTTCAACTTAGCCAACCAAACATTTAAGCCAGGTGATGAACTTCAGAAGATGAAAATGATTAAATCTCATCTCATGAAAATCAATAAACCTTCCCTCAAGACAATTCAGGTATTGCCAAATTTCCATTCTACTCCATTTCCATTTTGTCATTTTTTTTTTAAATTGTCTTATTAAATCTTTGAATTGTGATGCAGAGTCCTGATGGAGATATTATAGATTGTGTATTATCTCATCAACAACCAGCTTTTGATCACCCTCATTTGAAGGGCCAAAAACCATTGGTACTACTCCAATTATGACTCTCATTTTAACTTGTATTTTTTTTTTCTTCAAGTATTTGGTGTCTGAAATTCACTGGTTTAATAATCCCGATTCATCCATTCCGGAAGTTTTAGCACGTTTATTTATGTGGCTCGACCCGAGATCTCTGGTTAAGTAAATTCTATCATTTATGGTGCTAACGCAGATTAGTCGAACCAATGAATTTCAAATGTCAAGCAAATTAAAGTTTTACCATTCCACTACACCTTTAAAAATGATTTTTTAAACTTGTATTCAAGATTTCAAAATGTTAATGATTTTGAATATCTTCTCCTATATTGTAGGAACCACCTGAGAGGCCAAAAGGGCACAACTCAAATTCCATGGAATTCGAAAATTTCCAACTTTGGAGGTTGTCGGGAGAAACATGTCCAGAAGGAACAATTCCAGTACGAAGAACAAAAGAACAAGACATTCTAAGAGCTAGTTCCATTCGAAGATTTGGTCGAAAAATTAGAAGACCAATTCGTAGAGACACTACTAATAATGGCCATGAGGTTTGTGTTTTTCTTAACTTGTTTTAGCTTATTTCAAAAACTTATGCTGGATTTATTTTCATGTTAAACTATTCTATTTTCAGAATAATATTTCAACAACTTTAAGTAATTTTTTTGTATGTGGTTGCTTTAATATGTTTTTCTCATCAAATGTTTGTTAGGTTACTATTTTTGGTCTATGCCGACTTTGATGTTTTTTCCCTTTTCCATATTTCACTAATTTCCAAAGGCCTTTGCTTTGTCAATCTCCATTCATCTATTTCTACATTCAAATAATAGTCCAATAAACTTTATCATCAAAAATCAAGATTTGCAATTTTGAGATGCCCCATCTATTCCTCCTCCTCATAAAATAAAATATTTATATATTTAAATTATTTTTCCTCTTAATTTTCTTAAAAGAGCCTCTTTTTTTCGCCTCTTACATTTTGTTTCTTTTTCTATTTTGGAAAAAAAAAAAAAAAAAACAGCATGCAGTAGGATATGTAACTGGAGAGCAGTATTATGGTGCAAAAGCAAGTATAAATGTGTGGGCACCTAAAGTTACCAACCAATACGAATTCAGTTTATCACAAATGTGGGTTATTTCTGGTTCATTTGGTGATGATCTCAACACCATTGAAGCTGGTTGGCAGGCATGTTCTTATTTCTTTCTTCACTTTATATACTATGCGTCCATATAATATAATCTAAAATTTTGTTACAGTATACAAAATATTTACACTATCAAATTAAGTTGACCTATAACAACATGTATTCTCGTATCAAGCCTGATATATTAACTTAGAGAATAGTTTTCTATCTTTTTCTAGTTCTATTTGATCCTATTAGAAGGCATAACTGGTAAAGTTGTTGTCATGTGACTATGAGGTCATGGGTTCAACCGTGGAAACAGCCTCTTGCGTAAATGCAGGGTAAGACGGCGTACAATAGACCCTTGTGGTTCGGCCTTTCCGCTGACCCCGCGCATAGCGGGAGCTTAGTGCACTGAGCTATTTGATCCCATTAATTGTTTATTTTCCCTAATTTATTCAGAAGAATTTTTATAAAAATGGCAGACTTAAATGTTTTAAGATATTTTTGTAAAATTTTGAAGTTTCACCCGTAAGTCAATTCCTTCATAGTGAATCATATACATTAAGATTTTATTAAGAAATATAATTGAAGAAAATTTAAATTGGCGAAGATATTGATTTTTCAGTACTTTTTATGGAAAACGCGGTTTCTCCGATTTAAATGTGAAATGTACTCGAAAGGGTGGATAGTACTCAAAGAGTGAACCAATTTCTTTATTTCATTTAAAGCATCCATTAAACTTTCAGCTACCTTTCAAAATCAAAGAATCGATATTATATTTCTTTTTCTGCTGTGCAGCAATGAAATTAATTAAGATAGCTAAATTATTTCATTTAATTACAACAGGTAAGCCCAGAGCTATATGGGGACAATTATCCAAGGTTCTTCACCTACTGGACTGTAAGTTTTTACATACTGCATTTGTATTTCTTTATCCTTATGATAATTAACATAAAACAACAATCTATTAAAATCAAAAATACTATTTCTTTAGCACTAATTTGTTTCGAATTTTGTTTTTTTAATGATTTATACAGAGCGATGCATATCAAGCTACAGGATGTTACAATTTGTTGTGTTCAGGATTTGTTCAGACCAATAATAAAATAGCAATTGGGGCAGCAATTTCTCCAACATCCTCTTATAATGGTGGCCAATATGATATCAGCATCTTGATTTGGAAGGTAATTACACTTTTATTTATTAAAGAAAAGAAATATTTTAATTTTTCTTTCCTAAAAACTTTGCCGTTTTTCCATAAGAATGTTAATTAAATTTTCGAAAAACCAATTAATTAATACATTTAAGAAATTTTCTTTCAACCGAAAACGAAGATGATCATAATTGAATCAATAAAGTATGAATCATTTGCGAGTTTTTTTTTTTGTTCAACCAAACCCCTTTCTTTGGCGCGTTTTCGGTAATTCGAATTTTAGAATCAATGGTATTGTCTTCTCTCTTTTTTTATTTTTTTTTCCTTGCTTTTTTATCTTTTCTTCCTACTTGTTTCTTGTATTTTTATTCTAAGCTAGCTAACTTAGTTTCTTCAGTTGAGGTCCAATGTTAAAATGCTTCATTTAAATGGGTATTTACTTAATCGTGCAGACAGAAAATGGTTCTGAATTATTCATTTAATAGGTTGTTCATAAATAAATAAAATATAAGATTCGCAATTAAGATAGGGAGAAAGGCAAAAAAAAAAAAAAACATTTGACATGAATTTACATCATGCTTGCATGTGTGTGTATGTATATACCGAAGGGAAATCTTAAAGTAACATTCATCGTATATTATTTAGTGGAAGTAATCATTTTGTTTGTGCTTTTTTTTTTTTACCCTCCACTTTGTAAGATTCTCTTGACTCTTCTTTCCCAAGCAAATTAAAGCATTCTCTGACCCATCCACTTGTTAATATTTTTCACTTTGCCCCCCACTTCATAATTAGCTCTCAAAATGTCATCCTTTGACTTAAAATTTGAGGAATTCCAATTAAAATGCTATAAACAACATTATGGCTGCATGTTTCGTTACACCTTTTCCTCTATTTAGCTATATAAATAAACCATCTCCATTAACTTCTTTTCTTTCTCTTTCGTCGCAATGAGTGTATTTCAAATACCCCTAGATGATTTATCTGATTTCAAAAATAATTAATTCCCCTTATTCCTTCCCCTAAAACCTCTATACATTGGATCGTTAGTGAATTAATTATAGTTGACTAGACTAAAAACTTACTATATATGAGGATATAAACGGAAGATCGAACTGTTAATTGTTGGGGTATTATCACTTTTAGCGTGCGCCAGAAATTATTTACATCTGGTAGCCAAAAAAGTGTATAAAATTTGTATATAACATACAGAATGTATATATGTATAAAAAATATACAAATTTTATACATTTTTTTCAGCTATTATTTTTATAGCGGCTACACAATGTCATTTTGTAATAACTTTGATTATATATATGCAGGATCCGAAGCATGGACATTGGTGGCTGGAATTTGGATCAGGAGTATTGGTAGGATATTGGCCATCATATTTATTTACACATCTTAGGGGTTCAGCAAGTATGATACAATTTGGAGGTGAAATAGTGAATAGTAAAGGAGGGAATGGATTTCACACATCCACACAAATGGGAAGTGGTCATTTTGCTGGTGAAGGTTTTGGAAAAGCTTCTTATTTTCGGAATTTACAAGTTGTGGATTGGGATAATAGTTTAATACCATTGTCTAATCTCAAAGTCTTGGCTGATCATCCTAATTGTTATGATATTCAAGGTGGGATTAATCGTGTTTGGGGTAATTATTTTTATTATGGAGGACCTGGAAGAAACCAACGTTGTCCTTAAACATCATTTTTTTTTTTTTTTACTTTTTGGTTCTTAGTTTTGGGTGTACTTTTTATTCTTTCCATTGTATTCTTAAGCCTTAAAAGTGGTCAATTAAATCAGTTATACCACCTTTAACTAGGGGAGTCGTGTAAATTTTGGCAAAGAGATTAATAGTGAATATAATATAGTATGTTTTTTGCTGTGTTAATTAATTTTCGCTCATTCGTATTTTTTCCCCCTATCATGAAGAGTGAGATTTTCCAATTAAATGTTGATGCTTAGCTTGTAGTAATTTGATACATATTCCTTGCGTCATGACATAAGTGACACTTCCTGCTTTCCGAAAATCAAACTAAATGACTGACTGTTAGATGTTTTATTCACCATTAATGAGAGAATATTACAACTTATAACTCTTTTTATGTAAATATTTATTTAGAAAATGATTTTATCTATGTCCAATTTAACTCTAAAAGTAGGATAATTGGCTTTCAAAATAAAATGAAAGTGACAAATAACTAGAGACATATGGAGTAAGTGTTTTCAGGCCGAAAGGGTAGGCGGTCCAAGGAACAATTGTATTACGTACCCACACCAGTAATCAAGTAGTAGTAATTATTGTTAATCAGTTTTATCTTTTTGACAAAGCTAAAGTTAGAAATTCCAAGAGCCAACACATTGTCATAGGAAATTTTACCATCAATTAGCCTTTAAGAAATGGTAAGAGAAGAGGATGGCAGAAAACATACTTAAATAGGACTACACTTTGGTATTCACTCAAAGTGTGGCAGGCTCATTATATCTTTACTTGATGTACAAGCAATTCTGTAGAACTTAATTAATTAATGGAAGATTGAGTAAGAGTAAAGTAACTCCTACATATTGTACGCCTTTTAGACCGAAAATGATAATTTATTAGAATAAATATTCCTCTCGTAAAGTACTTAATTTGTTTGAATTGGGAGAGTGAACTCACACAACAAAAGGTACAAGGACTACTTCTAAACTACAAAATCAAGAAAAAAACACTTACCAATAATAATCAGTACAATTACACAATACTTGAGAAGTTCTTCAATACGACGGTCGATATCTGTTCAATTTATATCAGATAATGGCTTGCATAGTGGCATATACAAAAGATCAAGACTTTTAGAGGACCTTACACTTTGTGAATTTGAATTAGTTGGGTCCCAATGTTGAATTGGATACAGGGTGGGAACTTAAACCAATATTATTTCTTTTTGGAAATAAAATAAATTTATCGGCTTTTTGTATATTAGTTGTAGGATTTTGTTTTTGTTACTCTTAGGTAGGTGAAGAATGCTAAAATATGTAGGTGGCGGCATGCAGTGTTGAATCTGATAGATGTGATAATTTTATTTTTTTCAATTGGAGCATTAAGGCTATATATTGATAGATGCCATTAACTGTTCTTCTGCTGCTTCTTAATGAATCCAACAACTTTCAGAGATTGTGATGAATGAAAACAATATTGATCTCAAGTTCTGATATGTGGCAGACTCGTTTTTGGGAGGGCCACTTGAGAAGCCTTCAATTTTGCCATTAAAACTTGGAAAAAAAAAAACTTTGACAACGAATGTGAAAGAAGGGTCGGTACAACTGGGGACTAGAGATATATAATAATCATTTCATGGGGATATGGAGGATGACATTTGTTGACCTTTGTTATATAAATTGTGATGAATTACGACCTAGTGTGCAACCAAGTGGGAAAATATTGAGAGATTAATATTTAAATCACATCATAAGCAAAAGATGCTAGATGAATCCTTTTCATTTGTTTAAGTGTTAGTAGGTAGAGCTTTCGATATCTGAATATAGCTAGTGCTAGATTGAATAGTCGAAGTGCATACTTGCACACGAGCCAAATAATAAATACCATTGCTAACTTAAATAGCTGTCTATTCAACTGTTTAAATTAAAATAATCAGCAAATATATACATATATAATTCATGTGCATAGTTATTATATAATCTATGCGTACTAGCTAGAAAAAATAAACAATGAATTCCGATGACTATTTGTGTAAATATCCCTAAAATAAATAGATTAAGTAGGCATTTAATTTGGACATGAATTCCAAAAAAAAAAAACTCAAATTTGAAATTTCACTAATATCTGAATTGAAGATGAAGTTGTGTTTGGTTATTATTTTTGCAAAATATTTCGATGTCTTTTTTTCAAAATCATGAAACATGATTTATACCCCACAACTTGTAAAAAATATCAAAACTACCCCAATTTGATTATCCTTCTTGAAATAAACAATCAAGCATGCTATTGTTTAACCGTTATCATATTCTATTTTACGGCAATACACAGAAGATGCAAAATCAATATCACATTTTCTAACATAGTCCGCTTCCCACTACTATTACCAGTGTTATCAAACATGTAGGTTAATAATTGATGGGGTCATTTTATAAATTTTAAAAGTATAAGGTAAATTTTCAAATTCTCATTTTCAATTGAAAAACTGGTAAGATTTTGATAACCAAACCTTATTTTCAAAAAAAAAATTGGAAAAAAAAGAAAATTTTTGTATGTCCAAACGGGCTCTAAATTGTGATGGGCCATGGGCCAATGTTGATAGATCACATTTATACCTACGAAAGTTCCATCAACTCATATCTTGCATTTGAGGGTGACTTCTCATACGTATCTTTGCACATATTAAAATTAGTTGTATGTTGGACATTCAAGATATCATCAATGTCCACGTTCTCTAGAACATATATAGGGAATAACGTCATCAGCTAGAAAATTCTATTAATCTGATTTCATTTGGATATTTTCATTTACACGATAATATATGACATGGACAATTAGTAACTCCTATCTATATGTATGGACTAAAATAAAATTGTGTAGAAATTTGACCACAAGATTGATAAAATTTGAACTCAAATTTCAATAGAGAGGCAGACTGTTCACCTCATCAAATTAACTCTCAAACAGTAACACTGCAAATTTGTATTGAACTTATTCCTAATTAGTTGAATAAAAAGATATGTGCTAACATTTTCTAAAAGAATCTTGAGTTCTATTCTCTCTAAAGCAAAGATAAATTTACTATTTAGATGACGGTTTATAGTGTCTCCAACTGTAATGATAGAACTATATATTGGTTTTTTTTTATGTGTCGTATGAAGTGGATCGGAGGGAAATGAAAAAATTCAACATATAAGCTTGATATGTAACCAATAACAAGGCATATCGCTTAGTAGCTTGAATGCCGGCAATGTCTTTGCTCATTATTTGCATATTATCAACATATAAGCAAACAATGACTATATGATTTGGAACGTTCTTAATGTAAACACATTTATCACATTCATTAATCTTAAAGCCATTTGACAACATTGTTTGGTCAAATTTCGCATGCCATTGCTTGGGTGCTTGTTTTAGTCCATAAAGGGACTTAACAGGTCGGCACACCTTCTTTTCTTTTCCCGGAACCACAAACCCTTCAGCTTGGCTCATGTAAATTTCTTCCTCTAGATCACCATTTAAGAAGGCTATTTTTACATCCATTTGATGGATTTGAAGACCATACAAGGCGGCTAACGCTATTAGCATCCGAATGGATGTAATTCTTGTTACCGGCGAGTATGTGTCAAAAATAGTCAAGACCTTCTCGTTGTCTAAATCTTTTGACAACAAGTCTTGCCTTGTATTTGTCAATAGTACTATCGTCTTTCATTTTCTTCTTGAAAATCCATTTAGAACCCAAAGTTTTGTTACCTGGAGGAAGATCAACCAATTCCCAGGTGTGGTTGCTCAATATGGATTCTATTTCACTATTGACAGCCTCTTTCCAATATTTTGCTTCTGTGGAAGACAATGCTTCCTTGAAGGTTCGAGGCCCATTTTCTAGCAGGAAAGTCAGAAAATCTGGACCGAATGAAGTAGATGTTCTTTGACGTTTACTTCTTCTCGGATTTTCCTCATTAGGCATACCATCTGTTGTTTCCTCCCGAGGTCGTTTTGACTTTTGGTAAGACAATTCACTTTCCTTTTTATAGGGATAAATAGTTTCAAAGAATTCAGCATTATCTGATTCTATTATTGTATTAACGTGGATCTCAGGATTTTTTGATTTATGAACCAGAAAACGATATGCCTTGCTATTGGTTACATATCCAATAAATACACAATCAACCGTTTTTGGACCTATCTTAACCCTTTTAGGTTTAGGAACTTGTACCTTAGCTAAAAACCCCCACACTTTGAAGTATTTCAAGCTAGGCTTCCTTCCTTTCCATTTTTCATAAGGAATGGACTGTGTTTTACTATGAGGTAAACAGTTGATTATTCGGTTAGCTGTAAGTATAGCTTCCTCCACAAGTTCTGTGGTAAATCAGAACTTATTAACAACGCATTCATCATTTCTTTCAACGTTTGATTCTTTCTCTCCGCAATTCCATTAGATTGTGGAGAGTAAGGGGCAGTTGTTTGGTGAATAATGCCATTTTCCAAACATATTTCTTCAAAAGGAGATTCATATTCGCCACCCCAATCACTTCTTATCATTTTGATCTTTTTGTTTAGTTGTGTTTCAACTTCACTCTTGTATTGCTTGAAAGCATCAATTGCTTCATCTTTACTATTAAGTAAATAAACGTATTGTTAGATATGTGTACTCTTTTTCCTTTTCTAGAATTTTTTTTCCCATTGGGTTTTATTTTATTGACTTCATGTCGCAAATATCTGTGTGAATTAAGTCTAAAGGACTTGAATTCCTTTCAACGGACTTATAAGGATGCTTAGCATACTTTGATTCCACACATATTTGACATTTGGAATTATTGCAATCAAATTTTGGCAATACTTCCAAATTTATCATTTTTCGCAATGTTTTGAAGTTGATGTGACCTAGGCGTGCATGCCATAAAGTGTTTGACTCAAGTAAGTAAGAAGNAAATTTTCTGGACGTTTGGTGTAACAAGGACTTCTGCTCATGATTGATAATTTCATCTTTCTAATTGTGCAAAGTATAGAAACATACCTGAACTTTCTCATGAGCATATATTGATGAACCAGGTTCTTCAAGTAGAACTTCTCTTGATTATGCCTCAAATGTCAGAATAGAAAACTTTGTAAGAGATCAGTGAGTCATATAAACACATGTCACATGAGTAAACTAGTTAAAGTATGAGACTGAGTAAGAATTAGTCTAGATATTTACATGAATTAAGAACTCCTAACCAAATTTTTTTTTTTCATATTTTTTTCATTTTTTTCATATATTTTTTCATTGTGCATTCTGAACTGGACCTTTTAGGTGATCTTAATCATCCCTAATTCCAACCTGTTCCTTTCAAAGTTTTCTCTACTTAATGCCTTAGTGAAGATGTCAGCTATTTGCTTATCAGTAGCACAAAATTCTATGGAGATTAACCCTTTCTCATAGTTATCTCTTAAGAAGTGGTGCCTAACATATATGTGCTTAGTCCTTTTATGATGAACAGGATTCTTTGTCATACTTATAGCACTAATGTTATCACAGAATATTGGTATGCACCCCACTTCAATTCCAAAGTCTACCAGTTGTTGCTTAATCCACAGCAATTAAGCACAACATGAAGCAGCAGCAACATATTCAGCTTCAGCAGTAGAGAGAGCTACTAAATTCTGCTTTTTGGTAGCCCATGATACAAGACAAGAACCCAGGAAGTGTGACATACCTGAGGTGCTCTTCCTATCCACTAGAAAACCTGCATAATCAGCATCAGCGTATCCAATTAAGTCAAAATTACTACCTTTGGGATACCAAAGACACAAATCAGTGGTGCCTTTCAAATATTTCAATATCCTTTTGACAGCTGTCAAGTGTGACTCCTTTGGATTTGCCTAGAAACGAGCACAAAGCCCTACACTGAAAACAATGTCACGTCTGCTGGCAGTAAGATACAACAGTGAACCAATCATACCCCTATACTGCTTCTGATCAACTGATGAACCATGTTCATCAATATCTAACTTAGTGGCAGTAGCAATAGGTGTATCTATTTCTTTGGATTCTTCCATTTTAAACTTTTTGATTAGTTCTTTTGTGTACTGCTGATGGATCATAGTTCCATTTGAACTTTGTTTGATCTGCAAGCCTAAGAAGAAGTTGAGTTCACCCATCATACTCATTTTAAACTCACTTCCCATTAGTTTTGCATAGTCTTTACTCAACCTTTCTCTAGTGGCCCCAAATATTATGTCATCAACATATATTTGTACAACAAGAAGATCTTTACCTTTTTCCCTTAGGAACAAAGTGCTGTCAATTTTACCTCTTTTGTACCCATGCTCCAGTAGAAATTTTGACAATCTTTCATACCAAGCTCTTGGGGCCTGCTTGAGACCGTATAAAGCCTTATCTAGCTTGTACACATGTTCAGGACACTCCTTGCTTTCAAATCCTGGAGGTTGTTTCACAAACACTTCTTCCTTGAGGTAGCCATTTAGGAAGGCACTTTTGACATCCATCCGATGAAGAGTGAATTCCATCTGTGCTGTAAAGGCTATGAGGAGTCTAATTGCTTCAAGTCTAGCAACTGGAGCAAAGGTCTCATCATAGTTAATACCTTCCTCTTAACTGTAGCCTTGAACCACCAGCCTTGCCTTGTTTCTTGTAACCGTTCCATCTTCATCTAGTTTGTTCCTGAAGACCCATTTTGTGCCAATGACTGATCTGTCCTTGGGTCTTGGAACCAAATGCTAGACTTGACTTCTCTCAAATTGATTGAGTTCATCCTGCATAGCATTGACCCAATCTGCATCCTGCAAGCTTCACCAACATTTTTGGGTTCAATGATGGACAGAAAAGCATCAAATGCACACAGATTCTTCAGTTGAGATCTAGTTTTGACTCCAGATGTTGGATCATTGATGATGTTCTCAATGGGATGAGAGCTCAGGTACTTGTAAGATTTCCCTGCCAGCTGGTTCCTGCTAGATGCTTCTTTATTGTTCTGTTGCTGAGGAACAGGTTCAAGTACAGGTTCCTTCAGAGAGTTTTGATCAATTTCTCTCAGATTAGTTCCCCCTGTCAGGTTGCCCTGATTTGAAGGACCTGTTCCATCACCTGTTCCTTCCTTTGATGCCACTTTGACTTGAGCTGTGGCTTCAGTCAATTGTTTCAGTCCAATGGCTTCATGTTCATGTTCCTGTCTCTCAGAAAGAATGTTAGATTCATCAAGTACAACATGTACACTTTCTTCTACACACAGAGTTCTTTTATTAAACACTTTATATGCTTTGCTATGTGAAGAATATCCCAAGAATACTCCCTCATCACTTCTGGGATCAAACTTACCTAGGGAGTCTTTGCCATTATTGTGCACATAGCACTTGCAACCAAAAGCCCTAAGATGGGATATGTTTGGTTTTCTCCCTTTAAGTAACTCATAGGGAGTTTTCTCTACTAGAGGTCTAGTCATGCATCTATTGATTATGTAGCATGCAGTGTTTATAGCCTCTGCCCAGAAGCTGTGAGGTAGTTTACTGGAAAGAAGCATGGTCCTTGCCATGTCCTCAAGGGTCCTGTTCTTCCTTTCAACTACCCCATTTTGCTGAGGGGTCCTAGGAGCAGAGAAATTATGATCTATTCCATTTTCATCACAAAATTCACCAAACTTTGCATTTTCAAATTCAGTTCCATGATCAGACCTAATGGATGCAAGTTCATTTCCTAACTGTTTCTGAGTTTTTCTAACAAAAGTAGTGAACATTTCAAATGCTTCACTTTAGAGGTTAGAAACAGCACCCAGGTAAATCTAGAGTAATCATCAACAAGCACCATTACATATCTCTTTCCACCTCTGCTCATGGTTCCCATTGGACCGCAGAGATCCATATGAACCAGTTCCAACGTCTTGGACGAACTTACCATTTTCTTGGATTTGAAAGATGACCTTACCTGCTTCCTCCTTGCACATGCCTCACAAACTTTGTCTTCCTTAAACTTGATATTAGGTAACCCTATCACCAAGTCTTTGGAGACTAATTTGTTCAATTGATTTAGACTGGCATGACCAAGCTTTTGTGCCAAAGGAGGGGATCATTAATTAACACACTTAGGCAAGTGAGTTCATTTTCAGAGAGAGTTGACAAATCTACAATGTAAATATTGTTAACTCTCTTTCCATGCAAAACAATCTTGTCAGTAGTAAGGTTAATCACAAAGCATTTGGTAGAGGTGAAAGCTACAAGATTACCTCTGTCACACAGTTGTGACATACTTATCAGGCTATATTTTAAGCCATCTATCAAATAGACATTCTCGATGGAATGAGAGTCTGTCTTTCTTACCTTTCCAACCCCAATCTTTCCATTTCCAAAGGAGACATTACCTCCTTTTAGGTTCTCAAGTGAAAGGAACTGGTCCTTGTTCCCAGTCATATGTTTTGAGCAGCCACTATCCACGTACCATATTTGGCTACTCCCCTTCACTTGGACCTGCAAAATGAAATCATGGGTTAGTCTTAGGAACCCAAACTAGTTTGGGTCCCTTTCTATGGGCAAAAGGATGAATTAAATTTTTCTTTGCCCAACCAGGCAGTTTGTGTTTTTCTTGAACAAAGGCTTTGTTCTTTTGACTGGCCTTTTCTTTTGATTTGCATTCATTTTTGTAATGGCCAGTCTTACCACAGTGTGTGCAGATCTTATTTTCAGGAAGTGTGAGGTACTTGTATGAAACGGAATAAACTTTCCTGCAACAGTGGCAATACAAACTGCAGGATACCAACAAACTCAGAGAACGGAGCAAAATCACACTTACGAATTTAAAAGAAAAACTGCGACGTAGAATGCAGGATTTTCAGTAGGAAGTTCTATATTTTTTCAGTATGAGAAAAGGAAGCCATGCTTCGGAATTTATAAGCAATTGTCGGAAGAGGTGTGATGTCTTTTCATAATGTGAACAGATATTTGAAAGGAAGAGGTGTCTTCATAATGTGAACAGAAGGGAAAAGCAGCGTTTTGGATAATACATTCCAGTTAATTCCGTTAATGAGCTGATCCAAATCTCATCGATCGATCATTTGATTAATTCGAAGCCGAAGCCGAAGCCGAGCCGAGCGACGACGACGGCGCGAGGCTTCATTCTCTTCAACTCCTTTAAGAGCTCTAAGAAGTGATCGTATATTTATACATACAAGTGTAGTTGTCCCTCACCAATGAGGGACAAAGTTCATTTGTCATAAATGACAAAGCTCACTTGATTCAAATTTTCCAAATTCTTCATTTCCCTCCATTTTATTTCCCACCATTTCCCAATTCACACTTCTAGTCTTTAAAGCCCAATGGCTTAAAGTCCAACAAAAAGCACTTGTACTATTTCAGAAAATGAGCTGATAAGAAGGGAAGCTTGTGATATTGTGATGGTTGATTGATTAATTTTCCGTCCATTTTTGTAGCGATCAATTAATTTTTTCCTCTGTTTTATTTTTTCAGTTAGTTTTCGTAAATAATCATTAGAGCTGTTTTTCGTAAACAACCACCAAAAAGGTTGCAACTTTTAAGTTATAATACCTCTTCGTTTGGGCGAACATATCGGCCATAAATACTTCGCGTTTCCAAAGATTTCATTAAAAAAATTAAAATTATCTCTTTCTTCTTCTGCATTGCTTTCGAATAAAAAGTTAGTGTACTGTGATTTGTTGTCACTATTTGAGTTCGGCGATCACTAGTGTTTGAGCTACCACTATACGAATCAAGGTGAATCCATTCTGTTTTGGGAGGAAATAATTTTAAACCCCAGGTACTAAGTGAAAATTAAGTTCCTTAAAGACACGTTGTGAGATCAATGAGCTTGGATCTTTTCTTTTTCGTTTTTTCTTTCTGTTCTATGGTCTCAAAATTAGTTTCGAGTACAGAGAGCTAACAAGAACTTTGTATAGATCTTATTCCTTAGGTAAAGTGTCACGACTTGGAATTATCACCGTCGGGACCGTGATGACACCTAATATTTCACTTGCTAGGCAAGCCAACGTTAGAATAATTTATCCATTTTCAATAGTTCAAATTAAATGATAAGAAAGAACTGAAATAACTGTAATAATATCAAGTTAATATGCGAAAGCCATAACAACTAAAATATCTTATACAACCCTGGACCCGGTGTCACAAGTACACCAGCTACTAGAATGGTACAAATAAGGGTCTGAATAAAACATAAGTTGTCTGAGGGAAAATACACAGCTAATAAAAAGGAAAGGGAACACTAGGAGCTGCGGACGCTGAGCAGTTGTACCTCCAGTCCCCGCAAGCTAGCCAACCCGAGCACGCTAATAACCGCCGCTAGGACCGACTCCAAAATCTACACAAGAAGTGCAGAGTGTAGTATGAGTACAACCGACCCCATGTGCTCTGTAAGTGCCGAGCCTAACCTCGACGAAATGGTGACGAGGCTAAGGCAGGTCACTTACACTATAACCTGTACGTAGTATAAAATAAAAACAGGACAGGAAAATATAGAACGAAATAAAGCAGTTAACGGAAGATAAGAGCTAAATCCTCGAAGCAAAACCAGTAATGATCAGAATTACTGGAGTTTCAAATGGAAAATACCGAAAAACAACATAGCTCAAGGAAATAGAAACACATAGATTGTTGCAGCACGCAACCCGACCCCACCGTACAACACAATCCTCCCTTATACCACGGTAACAATATCAACAATCACAAATAAATATATTTTGCGGTGCGCAACCCGATCTCACCATATAGCAAAATCAGTATCACAATTCACCCTTATTTCACCGTATCAATCCACCCTTATTTCACCTATTGCGGCGTGCAACCCGATCCCACTATATCAGTACAAATTCACCCTTATTCTACCGTGTCAATCCACCCTTATTTCACCTGTAACGGCGTTCAACCCGATCCCACCATATCAGTACCAAATATTGAATGAGCATAAGTAAATCAATAACTCAAATCATAAGAATCTCTATGATTGATGAATATGAAGTGGAATCAGAAAGGAAACCTTGTACCAACTTGGGAATTCACATAAGTACATTACACGGCAAGACAAGTCTAGTAAATGAAAATTAAAAGGCACAAGTAGGTCAATTAAGGCAAATAGCAGCAAGTCATGGAAATATGGAAAGGTCTAACATTTTTAACACGAGGAACAATGATTAACAAGTAGCATCTAAAGCATGGAAGGTATCTAAAGCACACAAAGTTAAGGCATGGAAGGAAATAAATAAGGAAAAGCGAAAAATCAGGGAAACAAGTAATTCGGCGGCGTATAAACACTCATCACCTCGCATGTATGCCACTACACATGAAATTCACATAGCACATAGTTCGAGAGTTCCTAGTTGCCTCAAATCAAGGTTATACTCAGCACTCAGCACTTACCTCACTCCGCAGTCAACTCAGAGCTTTATCGGGGCCTTTCCCCTAGAATCCGCCTCCAAACCACTCGTATCTAACTACAATTGACTCAATAATGTCAAATATTGCTAAAGAAATCAATTATAATGCGTAAATTTAGGATTTCCACACTTTTTACCAAAAAGTCAAAAATTAACCCCGGGCTCGCTTGGTCAAAACCCGAGGTTCGGACCAAAACCCATTTATCCATTTACCCTCGAACCTGATTATGTAATTAGTTTTGGAATCGATCTCAAATTAAGGTCTAAAACCCCAATTTGCAAAAATGTCACGGCCCAACCTCGGGGAGCGCGACCGTTGCTCAACCGAATGGACCCGGTTGAGCAAGCCTGATAGACACTTTCTACCCAACTCGCTTATGATCAAGAGAAGGCGTGTTTATATATATATATATATATATATATATAAACATTACCAATATTTCATTTCATTTCATTTTGCTACATCATTGTTAAGTTCCCAAAATACATACACTTTACGTTTAGTGGATCAAGAGTCCAAAGACAACATAATCCGCCTGACCTTTCTAGCACCCATATGCAACCCACGTAATGTCTACGGAGCCTCTAAAAATACAAAAGATAGTTATGATAATGCCGGCGATAATGCCCTGGCTATACCTCAAAACGTGGTAAAAATATGAACAAAAGATACAATACATGATCCCAGGATAAAATGGGGCTCACCAAGACTGCTGAGAAGAGGATACACCACTAGATGCGATCAACACCGTCTATTATGGTACCACCTACGTCCATTTAAAGATGTAGTTCCCCCGGAAAAAGGGACGTTAGTACTGTCGAATGGTACTAGTATGTAAAGCTAAAACACCATCTCAATAGAATGAACAATAATACAAGGGAAAAACAGTAATGAGTTCAATAAAAGCTTCAGACAATACTAAAACATCAAGTAGGGATAACATAAGTTCTCAAGACAATTTCCATCTTATTAGGTTGGGTAATCTTTAGTGCCATATGCCACAATCCACAATACCACCTTATTTTTACACGGAGTCCGATCTCGACCCGATCGGCTAAGTCATCTCATTTGAGACATCAACCATATCTACAATTTCAATTATCATTTTCAGCACAATTACCACCATGTGTGCGGTGTGGCGTCTGATCACAGCCCGATCGGCTAGGCCATCTCGCTTGAGATATCAACCTTTCAATCAATCATCTCACTTATTATTCCTTTCCCATCTTTCAATATATTGGCATGTGTGGCCTCATTTATTAAGTCATTCTTGGCACTTGGCCGTATTTCACAATTCAAATTTTCCCTTTTTACACATTCGAATAACATCATCATCAGCAACAATAAGTCCTATCATGTAAGGTATTTGTACACATAAGGGACAAACTTTGAAAATCTTAAGCACATAGAGGCTTTTCAAACAAATTGGCATAACAACCTTCATTCGATTTTTGACGTAAAATCTTAACCTTTATTAACACTTATTCCACATTTTTTAACACATCCTCAAAAGGGCAAGATGACATGATAAGCATTTAGAACAAATATTGAACATATATCATTCGGCACAGCACATTTGGGATAGTTAATTCTAGTATGATCAATTTGGGGACTTACACGAATTACACGAACACCAGGGGTTTCGATTCTAAGAAGAAGGGGATTTAGCCATACATACCTCAATGGAGCTCCGTTAAACTTTAAGATGTTCGAGATTATTAGCAACTTCAATCTATTTTAATAATATAGCAAAATTGAACCAAAAATTAGGAAATCGATCATGATTCGAGCTCACTTGAGCATTTTATCAAACACTATGTGTATTAAGGTTTCATGGCCCTTTTTACGAAAGACTACATCAACCCACACCCCATTCTTTTCCATCTTTTACTCACAACCTCCCCACATACCTTAAGAATACATGCATGCAAGGTAAGCACTTCTATCCCCATGAATTACCTTATTAATGTCCCATTCTAGCTACATTTTGAAATTAGGAGTTTGGGTGATAGAACCTTACCTCTTGGAAAGAAGACCTAGGTGCCTTTTTTGATAATCTTCAAAGTTTAAGCAAGAATTGAAGAGAAATTTCTTTGATGAAGAACACTTTCCCCCTCTAGGACCCTCTTTCTCACTCTAAATATATCAGAAAATAGGCTCAAAATGGTCTAGGGTGGGTGTTTTAACGGAATAGGGTCGGGTTTTAAAATTAGAAAATAGGAGCCCCAACGCAGATCTGCGATCGCATATGCGACTGCATAATGCTTCTACGGTCCGCAAATGGGTCGCATAATTGGCCCTCAGGAACTGGCATTTTCTGCTTCTGTCTGCGACCAGTCTGCGGTCCGCAGACTTGTTCTGCGGACGCATATGCCGCCGCAGAACCTCCATCTGAAAAATCTCAAGGAATGATGTGCGATCAAAGTGCGGCCCGCATAATGGTTTTGCGGTCACATAATGGGCCCAAAAATGACATAAAAAATGGCCAAAAAGACTGCCTCACCCTGTGGCCATTCTGCAGCCGCATAGTGGGCTGCGGAATTGCCTTTTTCTGCAAAATATTTTCCCTTAACTTCCCAACGCACTGTTCAATCCAAAAAGTCCACGCCTACTTCGGCATCACGGAATCCGGGGTTTTTAGGAAAAAATTTACGGGGCTTTACAAACCCCCCCCCCCCCCCCAATTCATCCTAAATACCTGGTTTTCTACCATAGAAGAACAAAGATTAGGGCTAGAAATTACTGGGTGATGTTAGAAATGGAAGAAAATGAGTTAAAGTGTACGAACCTATGAATTGATGTTGATTTTTCTCTTCAAAAATTGAAGAAATCTCGTTTTTGAAAATTTAAATCACTGGGCGTCAGGTGTTTATCGCATTCGCATGAAACCTGACGCATTCGTGAAGAGCATGGACTAACTGGCCTACGCGATTGCGGGTATCTCCATGCGTTCGCAAAGGTATAGCCTGCCTCACCTCCGCATTCGTGAGAGTGGCCTCGCGTTCGCATAGAGTCACATCAAATTCCCAGCCCAGCCCAGCCCATCTAGTGCTACGCATTTGTATTGGTGTGAACGCTTTTGCGAAGGGCATTCCCCCTACTGCTCCGCGTTCGTGTCCTATTCCTCGCGTTCGCGTAGCACATTTCTCCCCTAGTCCCAACTTACCTTTCGCGATCGCAGTAGTATATTCGCGATCGCGAAGAAGCTTTTACCAAAAACCAGCAAAAATGAAAAACCAGCAAATTGAGGTTGGTGATTGGGTTTTCCTGAGGATCTTACCGATGAAGGATGTTACGCGTTTCGGGAAGAAAGGTTAGCTGACTCCGCGGTATATCGGGCCGTATAAAATTCTTCGACGAATTGGACAGGTTCCTAATGAGTTAGAATTGCAATCCGAATTGAAATTTTTCCACCCGGTATTCCATGTATCTATGTTGAGAAAATGTATTGGAGACCCTTTTCGGGTCGTCCCTATCAAAGATGTGCAAGTTACAGAGGATCTATCATATGAAGAAGTGCCAGTGGCTATATTAGATCGACAAGTCCGTAAGTTGAGAACAAAAGATATAGCTTCCGTCAAAGTATTGTGGAGGAACAAGAACATGGAAGTAATGACATGGGAAACAGAAGAAGAGATGAAGTCTGAATACCATTATTTGTTCGAGAATGAAGATAACGAGGATGCCGGGGGAACGCAGCACGCATTAGAACGTGAAACAGCTCTATGAGGTAAGCAATAGCTTGATAATACTCTTCCTTAATACAAAATGGTGATATGCAGATAATGTACATATCCATAATGCTTTGTATAGCCTTGTGAGGCCAAACGTTAGGTTTAACTACTTGCAAGTTTGGCTAGTGTCCATCTTATAGGGGAAACTCGACCGGAAATTTCCGTTGGAATCCACGATGAGTTAGACTTCCCATAAACCCTTACATTCGAGGATGAATGTTCCTAAGGAGGGGCGGGTGTTACAACCCATATTCAAGTATGTTAGTTCACGCCGTATTTTAGTCGACATAAATCCGAGAAGAGATTATATTTTAGATGATAAGAAGCTAATTCTATTGGTCTTAAATGATACAAGGGCGTATAAGAGTGGTTAACAAGTATTAGAAGTTAAACAAATCAAGGATGTTGTAACCCGTATTTTCGGGTAAAACTAGGGGTGCTTAGTATTCCCAAGAGGTCGTGTCTTAAGGTATTTTAATCAAATAATATCCGTATCATAAGTCTTGAATTCAAATGAGTTATGAAACAAAAGTCGACAAAAGTTGTTGCAACTTACGTTCATAATTTTACTTAAACTTTAGGTCAAATGTTACTAAGCTTTTCTCTCAATTTACTTGTAACTATGGGGTGATCTACCCACCACAATGTAGATCTATGAGTATATTTCCAACACATTGAACCGTTCGTTGATACGATCTCGGAGTAGAGAGATATTTGCATTTTCGCGAGACTGCGCCAAGCAGCTCTCTATGGGGCCCACATAGGCGGTTTAAGACATACAGCTATATATAAGATGCCTCAACCCCGTTTTAAGTCATTATTTTTCAGTATATTCAGACCTTGAACCCTACAAACACTCTCTAAAGGTTCTCTCATGATCCAAGACCCAAACAAAGGGCAAACAACACAAATCAAGTGTCGGGAATCCCGTGGCGCTAGTAAGTTTCTTGTGCTTCTTGTTGTTGCTGATTTTTGTGTTATTCCAGCTCGTGTGGGAGGTTGTTTTAAGTGGCTTATGCTCTGTAAATACTCCCTGAAGTTTTCAATAGCAACCCTAGGTGATTTCAAGTCTTCTAAAGTGATTCTAGTGCCGAAAAACCCTAATTGATTGCTAGTTTCGCTTCCTTGTTCTTGTGGCAGCATTGGAGGGATATTTCGTGGTCAATTAAGGTCAAATTGGAGTTGTTCTTTCTGTTTAAAGGTAAGGAACCTCTTACTCTACATGTATCTAAGACTATCCAAGTTGCGGCTAAGTCGTTGAAGCTAGAACTTGTGAAATATATATCGAAAGGCTTGTTAGTAATGTTGTTGGTTGGTGGAGTATTTTGGGAGGCTCAATATGAATATTATTGATGTTGTTTGGGCTGTTTTGTGATTGTTTTGACTTGTGGAAAGTCATATAAATAGGGGAGGTGCTGTCCGTTTCATCGTAAAATAGGTTGTGGTCGATACATAATAGTTACGACGCTTAAACGATAACGATAATGTCATTTCTCTTTTTGTAGACTAAGGAGTCGTGACATTTGCATAGCTTGAGGTTGGGCAGTATATGCAAGGTATGTGAGGCTATCCCTTTCCTTCTTTAGCACGACTCCGATTGTACATAATATAATGAATGAGCTTTCAAAGATACTCTACTCTTAGAAGCTAGCAGTACTTACATTGTTTCCCTTCTTATGGAACGATTGATGTTGATGTTGCTTCTCTTATTCTTATGTTATCAATGTTGTTGGTACTTCCTGATTCTTACAAGATTCATGATGAAGAGTTAGTCCTAATAACGTTTACGGAAGATACCGACCTTACGTCACTCCGAAATGTTTAGAACGTGATTTCATGAGTCGAGCATGCATTATATATATGTATCTATTTTACTCTACCGAGCCGCGCTATAGTTGGCCGGGTACGACACCTATTGTGCAACCACTGATCAGTTGGGTTTTACCGAGCTCCACGTGGCCGGGTACGATTCTACCGAGCCTTATGATGACCGGGTACATTTTTACGGAGCTTATTATGGTCGGGTACGATATGATGATGATGATGCCCAAAGAGGTGTATGTTTTAAAAGTTTATGTATATATACGTATGTATCATGCATTTCATGTCAGTAGCCCTCAGAGGTACTCAGATGTTACAGGCTGTATATTCTCTATCCATGCTTACATTACTGTTCGTATTTATGGTTTCCTTCCTTACATACTCAGTACTTTATTCGTACTGACGTCGTTTTTATTTGTGGATGCTGCATGTCGTGCTGCAGGTCCTGATAGACGGGTAGACGTAGCTCCCCCACCATAGTAGGCTGCCCAGTTCAGCGGTTATTGGCGAGATCCCTTCTCCGGACTTGCCATGGTTTTGGTATGCATTTTTGTTATAGACATTATGGGTATGTCGGGGCCCTGTTCCGGCAATGTTGCAGCACTTATGTTCCTTTAGAGGCTCATAGACAGGTGTCGACTCATGTAATAGTTTGGTATGCCTTATCGGCTGATTTTTGTTATATAGTCTTTCATGGCACCGTGGTAGCTCGTACCTTATATATAATTTCTTGACAGTATTATCGTCCTATGTTATGTATGTTCATGCCATTATCTTTCATTGTTGGTTGTTCATGATCCATGTCTACCATTTATATTGATCTCGTCGTCCCTTAACGATAATACGGAAGGTCAGATAAAATGTACATCGATGCTCGGCAAGTATGGCCCGGGTGCTAGTGATGACCCTCCCATTTGGGTCGTGATTTCCTAAGTTCAAAAGGTCTGTAGGCTATCCGGAATTCACCCGAGTCCTCGGGGCTCCAAAACAAATATGCACACAAGTCAAAAAATATTATACGAACTCGCTCGCGCGATAAAAATACCAAAATAACACATAGAACTACGAATCGGATACCAAATCAGATGAAATTTTCAATGAAACTTTAGAACTTCTATTTTAACAACCGAGACGTCCGAATCACGTCAAACAAACTCCGTTTCTCACCAAATTTGACAAACAAGTAATAAATATAGTAATGGACCTATCCGAGTTCCGGAACC
The DNA here is from genome assembly GCF_001879085.1 of Nicotiana attenuata. Taxonomy (NCBI): domain Eukaryota; kingdom Viridiplantae; phylum Streptophyta; class Magnoliopsida; order Solanales; family Solanaceae; genus Nicotiana; species Nicotiana attenuata. Next base: position 31,409 of record NW_017673978.1, read on the forward strand.
AAAATACGGACCCCGTATCACACAGTCAAACATTGGTCAAATCTTTAAATTCATTAAACCTTCAAACTTCAAATTTCGACAAAAAGCGATAACTCGAGCTAGGGACCTCTAAATTTGATTTCGAGCATATGCCTAGGTCCCAAATCACGATACGGACCCACCGGGACTGTCAAAATACTGATCCGGGTCTGTTTGTTCAAAACATTGACCAAAGTCAACTCAAATGGATTTTTGAGGAAAAATTTCATATTTTATAAATTTTTAACATAAAAGCCTTCTAGAAAATGACAAGGACTGCAAACGCAAATTGAGGAAGGCTAAGATGAGATATCTGATGTTTCGAAACACAAAATTAGGGTTTAAAGCTCTAGATGACCTATCGCGTCATCACATTCTCCACCTCTAAAACAACCATTCGTCCTCAGACTCCCAAGTAGCTGCATCGACTAGCTGACCTCTCCACTGCACTCGAACTGTAGTCAAATCCTTGTCCAACTAGACTGGGATGAAATCTAACATATAGGACGGATCACGGTGATACTTCTGGAGCATGGACACATGGAACACCGAATAGACTACTAATAAACTAGGTGGAAATGCAAGCTTGTAGGCCACCTCACCCACTCTCTGAAGAATCTCAGAAGGTCCGATTAGCCTAGGGCTCAACTTGACCTTCTTTCCGAACCTCATCACAGTCTTTATGGGTGAAACCCGGAGCAATACCCTGTCTCTAAACGTGAATGCAATATCACGAACCCTACGGTCGTCAGAACTCTTCTGCCTAGACTAATCTGAGCGAAATCAATCCTGAATAATCTTGACCTTATCCAAGGCATCCTGTACCAGATCTTTACCCAACAATCGAGCCTCCCCCGGATCGAACCATCAAACTGGCGACCGACACCACCTCCCGTATAATGCCTCAGAGGGAGCCATCTGAATGCTCGACTGGTAGCTGTTATTGTAGGAAAACTCCACAAGTGGCAACAACTGATCCCAAGAACCCCCGAAATCTATAACACAAGCGGGGAACATATCCTCCAATATCTTAATAGTGTGCTTGGACTGTCCGTCCGTCTAAGGATGAAATGTTGTGCTCAACTCAACCTGCATGCCCAACTCACGATGTACTGCTCTTCAGAAGTGCGAGGTGAACTGCGTACCTCGATCATAAATGATAGACACGGGCATACCGTAAAGATGGACGATCTCGTAAATGTTGACCTCAGCTAACTACTGTGAAGAATAGGTTACTGCCATAGGAAGGAAATGCGCTGAATTAGTCAGCCTGTCCACAATAACCCTTACCGCATCAAACTTCCACTGAGTCCGTGGGAGTCCAACAACAAAATCCATAGTGATACGCTCCCATTTCCACTCAGGAATCTCTAACTTCTGAAGAAAAATACCAGGTCTCTGATGCTCACACTTTACTTGCTGACAATTTAGACACCGAGCTACATATGCCACTATATCCTTCTTCATCCTTCTCCACCAATAATGTAGCCGCAAGTCCTGATACATCTTGGCGGTACCCGGATGAATAGAATACGGGGAACTGTGGGCCTCCTCAAGAATCAACTCACGAAGCGCATCTACATTAGTTACAATAATACGACACTGCATCCTCAAAACTCCATCATCTCCAACAGTAACATACTTAGCACCATTGTGCCGCACTGTGTCCTTAAGGATAAGCAAATGAGGGCCATCGTAATGCCGCTCTCTGATGTGCTCATACAAGAAAGACCAAGCGATTGTACAAGCTAGAACACGACTGGGCTCAGAAATTGCAACCTCACAAACTGATTGGCCAAAGCCTGAACATCTCATGCAAGCGGTCTCTCACCGACTAGAATGTGCGCAAGGCTGCCCATACTCACTACCTTTCTACTCAGGGCATCAGCCACCACATTGGCTTTCCCGGGATGATACAAGATGGTGATATCATTGTCTTTCAATAGCTCCAACCACCTTCTTTGCCTCAAATTGAGATCCTTTGGTTTGAGAAATACTGAAAGCTCAGATGATCCGTGAATACCTCGCATGACACGCCATAAAGATAGTTCCTCCAAATCTTCAACATATGAATAATGGCTGCAAATTCTAAGTCATGAATATGGCAATTCTTCTGATGAACCTTCAATTGCCGCATATGCAATCACCCTGTTGTCACGACCCAAAATCCACTAAGGGTCGTGACGGCGCCGGACACCGTTGTCAGGCAAGCCAACACTAAATAACTAGTAATTTCTCGTTTTAGATATTTCTGAATTCCCTTCTTTTATACATTTAAACAATAAAGAATAAATTCCACTGAATAAATAATGATATCTTTAACAATTTTCAATATACTGACTAATCCCATAGACATCCCAGAACCCGGTGTCACAAGTGCATGAGCAATTACTAGAGAATCGAATAAAATACAATAACTGTCCGGAATACAAATTGGACAGAAAGTAAATACAATACGCTGAAAGAGACTATACTGGCTGCGGGTCACCTCGAGAAATTCATCTCACCTAGTCCCATTATCATCCATGCTGCTATGCCCAGTAAGCCACTAGAAATACATGTGCTTGTGCAACAAAAATGCACAGCAAGTGTAGCATGAGTACGAAAACAACATGTACTAAGTAAGTATCTTGTCTAATCTCGAAGAAGTAGAGACGAGAGGTCGACTTCGACACTTAATAGTAGTCCAGTAATGATACCTCAATAATATAATAAACCGAGGATTTTTATAAACATGATTGTAATTCAATAGAATGAAGCAAGTAAACAATTCTTTCTTTTATAAGAAATTCCCATATTCCTTTTCATCATTTATACATATATTCTCAAGTCGGGAAGAAACAATATCAATTTCAATAAATTTCAAGGCAAGCAATACAAGCATGCGAAATCATGCTGAGGTCGTACGGCCCGATCCAATAGTATTTAAACTGTGCACTGCCAGAGGGTCGAATGGCGCGAACCATAGATGCATCTATTACCCCGCTCGCGAATCATACATGCGACGCGGTCAAATACAAATAAACAATCACCCTGCTCGCGAATCATACATGCGACGCAGGTACACATAGAAACACATATTCAAACAGTCAATCAAGACATTCGTCAAGGAAATAATTATTCAAGGAGGTGTAAATTTTCTTTTTTACGAGTCAAGAAAATGAAGTTTAATTCTTTTAGAAAATCATTTTCCACTTCGATATGATTTAAGCAATTTAAACTATCAATAAGGTTGCATATATTACAAGTAAGCATGCTTTTGGGTCCTAGACTACCCGGACATAAGCATAATAGTAGCTACACACGGACTCTCGTCACCTCGTACGTACATAGCCCCCACAATTAACAACACATATTCAATTAATTCACCTATGGGGACAATTCTCTCTTACAAGGTTAGAAAGGAGACTCACCTTGCTCCGAAGTTCCATAACCGGCATTCCACGCCCTTCCAAAGATTCAAATCGATGCACAATGCTCCAAAACTAGCCAATAATTATGCAAATCCATTAATATATGTTCAATTACTCCTAATGATCCAATTTATTACAATTCCTAACCCCGATCGAAAAGTTGACAAAAATGCCCTCGGGCCCACGTGCCCGGATTCCGAAATTTTTCGAAGATAAAGTTTACCCATAACCTCACGAACTCAAATATATAATTTACTCTCAATTTCAAACCCAAAATCGTGGTCAAAATCCAAAAATACAAATTCTAGGTCTTTCCACCAAAGCCCCAAGTTTCTACCAATTTCCATACTTTAATCCGCAATAAAACCATGTATTTAACTTACAAGAGGTGGGATTAACTTACCTCATGATTGATGATGAAATCCCTCTCTTCAAAGGCTCCAAAATCTCCCAACCAAAGTGGAAATGTGTGAAAAATGAGCCAAAACTGGTTCTTTAAAGAACACATTGCCCAGCCTGACCTCTCGCACCTGCAGTCACTTCACTGCTTCTGCGGTTCCGCAGGTGCGGTTCCAATACCGCTTCTGCGGTCCTTCTCCAGCTGCCCCACACCACTTATGCGCTGCCCAGACCGCATCTGCGACCTCGCAGGTGCGGGAAATTATTCGCACCTGCAGTTTTTGACCCTTCCACTTCCAGCCGCTTCTGCGGGTCACCCCCCACTCCTGCGGGCCCGCACATGCGGTGCTCCTCACGCAGGTGCGGTTACACTGGAAGCCCAGCTGCTTCAGCCCTTCCTCCAATTCCATTTTCGATCCATTGACCATCCGGAATCCACCCGAGGCCCCCGGGACCCCGTCCAATCACACCAACCAGTCCCAAAATACATTACGGACTTGCTCGAGGCCTCAAATCATACCAAACAACGCTAAAATCATGAATCAGCCTCCAATACAAGCTTAATGAACTTTAGAATTTCAAACTTCATCATTCGATGCCGAAACCTATCAAATCACGTCCGATTGACCTCAAATTTTGCACACAAGTCATATTTGACATTACGGACCTACGCCAATTTCTAGAATCGGAATCCGACGGATATCGAAAAGTCCACTTCCGGTCAGATTTCTCAAAAACCTTCAAATTTCTATCTTTAGCCAAATGACTCCAAAACGTCCTACAGACCTCCGAATTCACTTACGATCGTGCTCCCAATACCGAAATGACCATACGGAGCTATTCCCAGACTCGGAATCCCAAACGGACATTGATAACACTGAAATGCACTTCAACCCAAACTTATGAAATTCCTCCAAAAATGCTAACTTCCACAATAGGTGCCGAAACGTTCCCGGGTCTTCCAAAACCCGATCCGGACATACGCCCAAGTTCGAAATCATCATACGAACCTGCTAGAACCTTCGAATCCCGATTCCGTGCTCGTTTACTCAAAAATCCAATCTTAGTAAATTCTTTCAACTTAAAGCTTCCGAAATGAGAATTCTCTTTCCAAATCCACTCCGAACTTCCCGGAATTCAATTCCGACCATGCGTACAAGTCATAATACCTGAAATGAAGCTGCTCATGGCCTCAAACTCCTGAACGACGCGCTAGAGCTCCAAACGACTAGTCGGGTCGTTACATTCTCTCCCACTTAAACATATGTTGGTCCTCGAACATGCTAAGAACTGCGCTGGAATTGTCCGAAATCACTGCTTAATACTTCGTGCACCTACCCGGGCTACTACAACCTAGTTGAGCGCGTTAGCTCGATAAATTCTGAAGATATTCCCTTTTATTCAAGCAAACAAGCTTAGAGCCCAATTCCAACATTCGGAATTCTCAGCCAGGCCTGCTTCCAATACATGAACATCATATCAATCACTACACGAGGTACCAGAACATGACTGCGTACCTTTGCCGAATTCTCACCATGCACCACATTATCCACAGAACTATAGTAACATTCTCTGATCATAATAACCGACATTTCCTGAATCTGATGCTCACAATGCACCTCATAACGTGTATAAGTCTTGTTCCAATTCTTACAATTCTGCCACGACGGAAGAGACATGTATAAATTCATAACCAACTGCCGGGTCAACAAATCATTGAGTCTATACTTCCGACAAGAACATTACCTCATTTTGAGCCAAATAATGATCTTTGCTCTTTAATATACTTCATACAATCCGATTGCACTGATCCTAGATCCAATAACCTTGTCTCACCCAATACGAACTGTTCAGGCAACAAGCCACCCCTGACATGACCAAAAGTCTCATATGATACCACAACGTGCCAATAGGCTACCAACTCGAACGTGATACATAAGGATAATGAACTCTGGAAGGGACTACTCAAATCACGCAACTAATATGAACTTTCCTCAGAAAATGGGAAACAAAACACACAGAATAGAATATAAGGGACTGTAATTATCATCACACTGTTGCGGCGTGCAACCCGATCCAAACAACATACCTATGGCGGCGTGCCACCCGATCCACACATAAAATTCACATAAGGAGAAACACATCGAGCTAAATTGCTCATTACAACAAAATATTGAATATCGGTCACAAGCACACTAAGTGCATAATACCATCCCTGAGGGGACATATAGCACCATAAGCGAACAAACACAAGCACAACTGAGGTGCGATATATGTTTTGAAACTAAAGAGCCATCCTGCTCACATAACACCATCGCTATGCGGAACCTCAACACATAAGAAATTTACCAAGCCGTTTCGCAACTCACGCGGCACAATATAGATTTACATGAAATAGCCGACGACGAAATAACATCCAACGTCCGAATACTCCTCCATAAGGAGAGCTATGCTGAAATGATCACATTCGGCCTGATATAGAGCCCATATTCATATTTAAATCCATCCACAGACCCCAAGCTGATTCTGATCGTATCGAACTAGGCCAATAATCTTTTCTGGGTCCATAATAACCCCTTTTCCCCATAATACACAAGAACAACCATCATAACCGAAGTAATCCTCCACAGACCACAACCCAATAAACCGAGTGCCCTCCAGGCATAAATTCTCAAAATTAACCATATCACCACAATCTGCATACTTGGTTTCATTCTCCAATCAATCAAGTGACTACATGCCACACTTATACAATCTTCCCGTGGGACACGCTCCCACGACCTTCCGTAACAGATAACAAGTCTGCACAACTATACCACCGGCCGCACTAACGCTGAAAAGCGATCAAGAATACATAACCAGGATGCAAAGCCTCTTTCACAAAATACCGATCCCAAGTGACGCTGAAGACAATGTCAGCTTACTCTAAACATTCAATTCCCTTTCATGCTCATCCGAGCTCGTGACATCCTTGTCAACACCATCTCGCAACCTTGTTCCTCACCTTCAAATTTCATAACGCTCACTGCACCTAACAAGCCCGCATGCGATAGTACAAGAATTTCATCACAACTCCTGAACCACTAACATGGTAAATACTTCCTCATATGGAAACTTTTTACTTAACTCATTCCAAGAGAACCATAGCAACACACGAGTGAATACTCGCAACCGTAGAAGATGCAATTCTTCAAGTAGTGGCCTAAGCCACCATAGCCCTTTCCGGGATCCGCCTACACATAGCAGGCCATAATACTAGAATACTTCCGAATAAAATCAATTACGGCGGCCGACAAGCCTTACACGTACCATCACAAATCGCTTGCATAACTTAATCACGCTAAAGGAACTGATCACTGCCACCAGTATGCCAATTCAACCATGGCTAACCAATCCAACCTCTTCCAATTTATCCTTAATTGCCTTAGAATAATAACAACTTCATTCAACACATAACGCACTCAACCCGAGTGAACTTGTAACACAAGACCATGCTGTCTCAAATCCCACAAACCATCTCATACCTTCCTTGTGCGCATATTCGCATCTCGACTGGTACATCCATTCTGATAATTCCTCTATGAATTCGAAGTCTTTTTCTCCTTTTCCTCCCAATGCTACAATGCAAGTCAAAACGTCATAGAACATTCTAAGCCTCTTATCATAAGTTGCTTCACAAGCTCGATTCTTAAACATACTGCGGGCTCGAATCCTTAGGCACCACATTTTTAACCTTTGAATTCACTAGGACCGTTATTGAGAGTCACCCACTCTGAAATGGTCCCGAATATAATCAACTGCAAGGCTCCAGTAGTACATGATCACCCTCTCAAATAAGCACCTGGCCGAATCACCTTCCTTGCAACTCACTTCTATGCGAAGCATAATTCTTGAGTCTTCCCAAAGCCTGAACACGAATTGATGATGCCAATTATAGAACACATTCTTCAGTTCCTTTGCTCAAATTACTACTAATGTTCTCTTTCCTTAGTCGCGGTTACCCATCAATATGCCGATAACTAGAAATCTCACAAATAGGCGACCAGGCAATCCAACCGTAGGCGGTAGGACTCTCCCACTTAGCTTGAAGCCACTATTACACCACTTTGGAACCCACCAAGATTCTTTATCTCTTATTGACATGACCTTCCACAATTAAACCGCCAGATTCCTCAAAGTCCTTCCTTTCGCTTTTGATGAACACTCTGAATCTCTAGCAACATTCACATATTAGACCTCTTACTGGATAGCCAGTAAAATCCTTCGCAGGAGCTTTACCCACCACGCGACCGCTGACCTGCTCATAGGAGATAATCCACCTAAGCCCGTGCTTATCCACCAGCTGCACAAGTCCATTCACTCCTCATGGACATCAACTAAATGTGCGACAATATCTTCCAATTCAAAGTTATTGTATCCTTCTTCATATCGAGCAGCTCCTTCTCGTCATATCAAATCTCCTGCCGTTATGCTAGCCAATATTTCAAATTAAGCTCGTAGACCCAATCACCGTCCACTAAAATTTCCAAATCACTCCAAACTTTCCTCAAGGGTGTAGTTATCCTGCCACTGAATCCACGTGCTGCTCTGCCACTCTCCCACTTTGGCCAAACCCTCTTCTTTAAGCAACTATTCGACTTCCGCTTCTTACACTTGGCCTTCTAGAAATTTAACCACCGCATGACACTTTTCACATGTCCTTCATCATCCTTCGCCGCTCAGCTGATGCCTTAGATCAAAAATCTAACTCAGTAGCTCTTGAGCCAATAAACCGCTACTAACTTTAAACCTCTCCGGAGATCATCTCTTCTCGAGCCATCGACATTATAAACATCATTCAATCCTGAACCACCGCACCCCGCGATCTCTGACAGTCGCTTCTCCATTGCTATCTTACAATATCCTGCCCCAAAGGTGAATTGTAGAAGGTCTTAACACCAGCGAACTTAGTACATTAAACAAGGACAACGACACCTCATCATAGATGAAAATCCACCACGCTCGCAAATACCAAGCCTCGTTACTCCATCAACCCAAATCCGAACATTCTTAGCCCGATTGCCTTTCCCTCGCCGAGAATAAAATACCGAATCTCTAAATCATGCATTGAGTAAACCTCCTTTCAAGTCATTCACTGCCCAGACACGTAAGCAAGCATCCTACCATCACATCAATACCACGCGACAACCATTCATAAGCATCATGGCAACTTGTGCCTAGCCTCGGAGCTCTCAGAAGTACAACTTCTGAGCTAAAATGACAGAATATCCTTCCACAAGGTGACGACAATAGCCCAAACAACTACGCGGGGAGAAACATCCCGCACCTTATCTGTAGTATCATTACAATTCTTCAATTCCCAATTGATAATAAGCGCTTTACGTCGCGTAAGATTGAGTAGGAAGGAAATAAGGGCATAAGCCTCAAAGGAATCAATTCGCACGATGAGGAATCAAGAAGGGAGGTACTCCTAACATCCCTGTAGCCTCTCGAAGATAAGTACAGACGTCTCCGTACCGATCCGCAAGACTCTACTAGACTCGCTCATGACTCGTGAGACCTAAGGGAACCTAGTGCTCTGATACCATGTTGTCACGACCCAAAATCCACTAAGGGTTATGATGGCGCCGGACACCATTGTCAGGCAAGCCAACACTAAATAACTAGTAACTTCTCGTTTTAGATATTTCTGAATTCCCTTCTTTTATACATTTAAACAATAAAGAATAAATTCCACTGAATAAATAATGATATCTTTAAAAAATTTCAATATACTAACTAATTCCATAGACATCCCAGAACCCAGTGTCATAAGTGCATGAGCAATTAAGAGAATCGAATAAAATATAATAACTGTCCGGAATACAAATTGGATAGAAAGTAAATACAATACGCTGAAAGACACTATACTAGCTGCGGGTCGCCTCGAGAAATGCAGCTCACCTAGTCCCATTATCATCCATGCTGCTACGCCCAGTAAGCCACTAGAAATACATGTGCCTGTGCAACAAAAATGCACAACAAGTGTAGCATGAGTACGAAAACAACGTGTACTCAGTAAGTATCCCGTCTAATCTCGAAGAAGTAAAGACGAGAGATCGACTTCGACCCTTACTAGTGGTCCAGTAATGATACGTCAATAATATAATAAACCGAGGATTTTTATAAATATGATTGTAATTCAATATAATGAAGAAAGTAAACAATTCTTTCTTTTATAGAAAATTCCCAAATTCCTTTTCATCATTTATACATATATTCTCAAGCCGGGAAGAAACAATAACAACTTCAATAAATTTCAAGGCAAGCAATACAAGCATGTGCAAATCATGCCGAGGTCGTACGGCCCGATCCAATAGTATTTAAAGTGTGCACTGCCAGAGGGTCGAATGGCGCGAACCATAGATGCATCTATTACCCCTCTCGCGAATCATACATGCGATGCGGTCAAATATAAATAAAAAATTACCTTGCTCGCGAATCATAAATGCGATGCAGGTACACATAGAAACACATATTCAAACACTCAATCAAGACATTCGTCAAGGAAACAATTATTCAAGGAGGTGTAAATTTCCCTTTTTAAGAGTCACCAAAATGAAGTTTAACTCTTTTAGAAAATCATTTGTCACTTCGATATGATTTAAGCAATTTAAACTATCAATAGGGTTCCATTTATTACAAGTAAACATGCTTTAGGGTCCTAGACTACCCGGACATAAGCATAATAGTAGCTACGCACGGACTCTCGTCGCCTCGTGCGTACGTAGTCTCCTCAATTAACAGCACATATTCAATTAATTCACCTATGGGGACAATTCCCTCTTACAAGGTTAGAAAGGAGACTCACCTCGCTCCGAAGTTCCATAACCGGCATTCCACGCCCTTCCGAAGACTCAAATCGATACACAATGCTCCAAAACTAGCCAATAATTATGCAAATCCATTAACATATGTTCAATTAATCATAATGATCCAATTTATAACAATTGCTAACCCCGATCGAAAAGTTGACAAAAATGCCCTCGGGCCCACATTCCTAGATTCCAAAAATTTTCGAAGATAAAGTTTACCCATAACCTCATGAAGTCAAATATATAATTTACTCTCAATTTCAAACCCAAAATCGTGGTCAAAATCAAAAAATACAAATTCTAAGTCTTTCCACCAAAACCCCAAGTTTCAACTAAATTCCATGCTTTAATCCGCAATAAAACCATGTATTTAACTTACAAGAGGTGGGATTAACTTACCTCATGATTGATAATGAAATCCCTCTCTTCAAAGGCTCCAAAATCGCCCAACCAAAGTGAAAATGTGTGAAAAATGAGCCAAAACTCGTTCTTTAAAGAACACACTGCCCAGCCCGACCTCTCGCACTTGCGGTCACTTGACCGCTTCTGCGGTTCTAATACCGCTTCTGCGGTCCTCCTCCTACTGCCCCAGACCGCTTCTGCGCTGCCCAGACCGCATCTGCGACCACGCAGGTGCGGGAAATCATTCGCACCTGCCATTTCTGACCCTTCCACTTCCAGCCGCTTCTACGGGTCACCCCCCACTTCTGCGGACCCGCACCTGTGGTGCTCCTCACGCAGGTGCGGTTACACCAGAAGCCCAGCTGCTTCAGCCCTTCCTCCAATTCCATTTTCGATTCGTTGACCATCCGGAATCTACCCGAGGCCCCCGGGACCCCATCCAATCACACCAACCAGTCCCAAAATACATTACGGACTTGCTCGAGGCCTCAAATCATACCAAACAACGCTAAAATCATGAATCGACCTCCAATCCAAGCTTAATGAACTTTAGAATTTCAAACTTCGGCATTCGATGCCGAAACCTATCAAATCACGTCCGATTGACCTCAAATTTTGCACACAAGTCATATTTGACATTACGGACCTACGCCAATTTTCGGAATCAAAATCCGACCCCGATATCAAAAAGTCCACTTCCGGTCAGACTTCTCAAAAACCTTCAAATTTCTATCTTTAGCCAAATGACTCCAAAACGTCCTACAGACCTCCGAATTCACTTCCGATCACGCTCCCAATATGGGACTCACCATACGGAGCTATTCCCAGACTCGTAATTTCAAACGGACATTGATAACACTAAGATGCACTTCAACCCAAACTTATAAAATTCCTCCAAAAATGCTAACTTCCACAATAGGTGCCGGAATGTTCCCAGGTCTTCCAAAACCCGATCCGAACATACGCCCAAGTCCGAAATCATCATACGAACATGCTGGAACCTTCGGATCCCGATTCCGAAAACATCCAATCTTAGTCAATTCTTTCAACTTAAAGCTTCCGAAATGAGAATTCTCTTTCCAAATCCACTCCGAATTTCCCGGAATTCAATTCCGATCATGCGTACAAGTTATAATTCCTGAAATGAAGCTGCTCATGGCCTCAAACTCCTGAACGACGTGCTAGAGCTTCAAACGATCGGTCGGGTCGTTACACCTGTCATCCTGCATTAATATTGCACCAAGCCCAATACGAGATGCATCACAATACACCGTATAAGATGCTGAACCTGTGGGCAACACCAACACTAGCACCGTAGTCAAAGCAGTCTTGAGCTTCTGAAAGCTCGCCTCACACTCATTTGACCATATGAATGGGGCACCCTTCTGGGTCAACCTGGTCAATGGGGTTGCTATAGATGAAAACCCCTCCACAACCGACGGTATCCCGCCAAACCCAAGAAACTCTGGATCTCCGTAGCTGAAGTGGGTTTAGGCCAGTTCTAAACTGCCTCAATCTTCTTAGGATCCACCTGAATGTTCTCTGTCGATACTACGTGCCCCAAGAAGGCGAGCGAGTCCAACCAAAACTCGCACTTTGAAAACTTGGCATAAACTGGCTGTCCCTTAGAGTCTGAAGTACGATCTGAAGATGCTGCTCGTGCTCCTCTTGGCTGCAAGAGTAGATCAAGATATCATCAATAATCACAATCATAAAGGAATCCAGATAGGGTTTGAACACCCGGTTCATCAAATGCAAATGTTGTTGGGGAATTTATCAACCCAAATGACATCACAAGAACTCATAATGCTCATACCGAGTCCGAGAAGCTGTCTTAGGGACATCAAATGCCCTAATCCTCAGCTGATGGTAACCAGACCTCAAATAAATCTTTAAAAAAAACTTGGCACCCTGAAGCAGATCAAATAAGTCATCAATCCTCGGCAATGGATACTTATTCTTGATGGTAACTTTGTTCAACTGCTGTGAATCTATGCACATCCTCATCGATCCATCTTTCTTCTTCGCAAACAACATCGGCGCACCCCAGGGCGAGACACTAGGTGTAATGAAGCCCTTATCAAGTAAATGTTGCAACTGCTCCTTCAACTCTTTCAACTCTAGCAGGACCAAATGGTATGGCGGAATAGAATTGGGCTGAGTGCCCGGAGCCAAATCAATACAAAAGTCAATATCTCTATCGGGTGGCATCCCCGATAGATCTGCAGGAAACACCTCTAGAAACTCACGAACAACTAGTATTGAATCCATGGAAGGAACCTCCATACTGGAATCGCGGACAATAGCCAAATAAGCTAGACACCCTTTCTCGACCTTATGTCAAGCCTTCACCTAAGAGATAACCCTACCGGTAGAATGGTCAGGAGTCCCCCTCCACTCTAATCAAGACAACCCCCGCAAGGATAGTTACCATCTTGGCATGACAATCCAATGTAGCATGATAAAGTGACAGTCAATTCATACTCAAGATGACATCAAAATCTACCATATCGAGAAGTAGGAGATCTATGCTAGTCTCAAGACTCCCAATAGTAACCACACATGAACAATGGACACGATCTACAATAATAGAATCTCCCACAGGTATGGACACATACACAGAAGCACTCAAAGAACGAGGCACAACCAAATATGAAGCAAAATAGGATGACACATAGAATAACTAGAGCCCAGATCAAATAGAACTAAAGAATCTCTATGGCAAACTGGAAGAATACATGTGATAACAGCGTTAGGTGACTGAGCCTCAGGCCTGGCTGGGAAAGAGTAACATCAGGGCTAGGCCCCACCACTCTAAACTACATCTCTAAGACGGGCTCTAGTCGCCTTGCCTCCACCTCTAGCGGCTTGACATCCATCTCTAAAGTATAAACCCCACATCTGGCTGTCTGACCCCTACCTCTAATTGGCTGAGATGGCGGTGGTGCAACTAGTGCCGGAATCATAGAACGGGAACTTTATTGTGGCATGCCGCCTAATAATCTCGGACAGGTCCTCCTGATATACCAAAACTACCACACTCAAAACATCCATCCTACTGCTCTGGTTACTGAAACTGAGGCTGACCCGAACGGGCCGGATAACCATGGTGACAACTCTCAATCGGAGGCGCACTGAAGGTTGGGTGCCCAGAATAAAGCACATAAGGACCATGACTCCCTGAAGCACTGTGGGATACCTGAGCGCCGACTGAAATGGCCAAGGAGGATGGCCCCTACCAAAAGTACCCCCGCCTCCAAATGAGGCACCAGTGAAACCACTGGAATAATGAGGCCTCTTATCAGATCCCTGTCCTCTCTCCTGTGAAGGAACCATCTCGATTCGCCTAGCAACATTAGCAGTCATCTGAAATGCAATCTCACCCCCGATCTCCTTGGTCATCTGTAGCCTGATAGGGTGAGTGAGTCCATCAATAAACCTCCTCAACCTCTATCTCAGTAGGAACCAGAAGAAGAGCATGATGGGCTAGATCCACAAATGGGTCTCATACTGAGTGAGTGACATACTGCCTTACTGGAGATACTCAAACTGCTTGGGATAATCCTCTCTTAGTGTAACAGGAAGGAACTTCTCTAGAAATAGCTGAGAGAACTGGTCCCAAGTAAGAGCAGGCGACCCAGCTGGTTTGGTCGATACATAATCATTCCACCATCTCATGCAGATGTCGTCATCTGAAACACATCAAAATTGACCCCATTGGTCTCAACTTTACCCATGTCCGCAACACCTCATGGAAACGGTAAAGATAATCCGGTGGGTCCTCAGAAGGTGCACCACTTAAGTGAATTGGGAAGAGCTTGGTAAACTTGTACAATCTCAATAAGCCCTCAGAAGACATGGCGGGCCTATCACCGGCCTATGTCGCAACAACCGGCTGAACTACCCCAACTAGCAGGGCAGCTGGTGTCTGATACTAGGGAGCCATCTGCTCTGGAGTGTGAGTAGCGGGAGTCTGTGCTCCTCCCCCTACCTGAAAGACGGCTGGTTCCATAGGAAATGTACCGGCCTGGGCCACACTCTCCATAAGGCCCACCAAATGGACTAGAGCGTCCTAAAGCACTAGGGCATCAATGAACCCCTCCGGGACCTGAGCTGGTCCAACAGGTACCGTCTAAGCTAGAACCTCCTCATCAATATCCACCCGAGGCTCCACTGTTGGTGCGGCTGCTCGAGCTCTAGGCTGAGCTCTGCCTCTGCCTTGGCCTCTGGCGCGACCTCGGCCTCGACCTCTGCCCCTAGCAGGAGCTGCCATTGGGGGCTATGGCTTTTGTCCAATTAAAGACGTAGTACGTGTTCTCACTATCTGCGAAAGAACAAAAATAGAAGAGTTCAATCATCAATGATAGAATAAAATCGCACGACACAGAAGAATAGAAGTGAAATTGTTCCTAAACTCCATAGCCTCTGTAAGATATGTACAGACGTCTCCGTACCGATCCTCCAAACTGTACTAAGCTTGCTCGTGACTTGTGAGACCTAAGTAACCTAGTGCTCTAATACCAACTTGTCACGACCCAGAATTCCCACCGTCGGGACCGTGATGGCGCCTAACATTTCACTTGCTAGGCAAGCGAACGTTAGAACAATTTATCCATTTTCAACAGTTTAAATTAAATGATAAGAAAGAACTAAAATAACCGTAATAATTTGAAGTTAAAATGCAGAAGCTATAACAACTAAAATACCTGATAAAACCCTGGACCCGGTGTCATAAATGCACGAGCTACTAGAATAGTACAAATAAGGTTTTGAATAAAACATAAGCTGTCTGAGGGAAAATACAGAACTAATAGAAAGGAAAGAGGACTCTAGGAGCTGCAGACGCTGTGCAGATGTACCTCAAGTCTCTGCAAGCTATCCAACCTGAGCACGCTAATAACTGTCGATGGGATCGACTCAAAATCTACACAAGAAGTGCAGAGTTTAGTATGAGTACAACTGACCTCATGTACTCTGTAAGTGCTGAGTCTAACCTCGATGGTGACGAGTCTAAGGCAGGTCACTTACACTATAACCTGTACACAGTATAAAATAAAAATAGGGTAGGAAAATACGGAACGAAATAAAGTAGTTAACTGAAGATAATAGCTAAATCCTCGAAGCAAAACCAGTAATGATCAGAATTACCAATCCTTAGAGTTTCATATGGAAAATATCGAAAACCAACTTAGCTCAAGGAAATAGAAATACATAGATTGTTGTGGTGCGCAACCTGATCTTACCGTACAACACTATCCACCCTTATCCCACCGTAACAATATCAACAATCACAAATAAATATATGTTGCAGTGCGCAATCCGATCCCACTATATACAAAATTAGTATCACAATTCACCCTTATTTCACCGTATCAATCCACCCTTATTCCACCTGTTGCGGCGTACAACCCGATCCCACTGATGTCGCCCAAGTTCATACCTCAAATTGGGGTTGTGAAGCGGTCGATGCAATTATAATTACCCAACTAGGAGTTGGGATTGATTCCTCAAGGAGCATAGACGAGATTAGGTATATACTCGGACTAAGCATATAATCTGTCCAAAATGCACTTCCACATACTTTGTTATTTTTGTCTACTTCTAAATGAAGCTATTGTTTACAAATATAAAACTAGAGAATGAAGTTGTTGGTGTTGTTTTTAAAGTTGTAAAAGATCTAGGCCCATGACTTCCACCTAGGTGGTTGCCTAACGGGTTGTGGGCTTTAGAGCGAGTTTCGTTGGTCGGGGCATAATATAGACATCAACACACAATTACCCACTCAATACCTCTCGGTAATTGAGTGGTTTTTCCCAATTTGGCTTTCTCAAGCCCAAATGGGTAATTCAGAAAACAGTTGATAGATGCTCAAGTCGGGTTTTACTATCTCTAGATTCAACCCTTTAATTGAGACTATTCAATTTCTTGAGTTCACCCTAATTTCTTGTTAGCCAAGTTTTCTTAGACTCAATTTCTCTTTCTCAAGTAAAGACTAAGTCAATTAGGCATGAATCAATGTTTGCAACCATTAATTCTTAAATTAAAGCAAGAACTAGGCTAAATATCACACACCCAACCTTAAACAAGCCCTAACTAAAACACCCATTAGGTATTCGAACTAGGGTTGGATCAGAATCCTAGCTAGAAATTTAGCTACTCATAGATAAAAATGAAGAAATTAAAGAAGAAAAGAAGACTAAACTCATATTAGATGATAAAGAGATAAAAATCCAATGTAAATTAGACAAGCTATTGTAAAATTTCCTAAACCAATAAATAAAAATGACTCTTTACTTTCTGAAGTTCAAACTTAAACTTAATTTTGACAAAAAAGACTATTTATACACAGCTAAACATTTTGGACCAAATTGCCCTTTCAGAGGTTCAGCGGCCGCACAATTCTGTGTGCGGTCCTCACTTTGAAGATGAGCTTGACAGGAGGGACTTCTGAGGCCGCACAATTCTGAATTGCGACCGCACTTCATCAGGTTCTGCGAACCGCACATTTCTGAGTGTGGTCGCACTCTGGACTTTTGCGGCCGCACAATAATAGTGCGGTCCGCACTTCTCGATGGACTTCAAGTTATAACTCTCTGATCTTCCTCTTCTACGGCTACAAAATTATTGTGCGGTCCGCACATTGCAAAGCAGCGCTGTGAAAATTCCTTCACATTGTGCGGCCGCAGACAAAATTCTGCCGTCCGCACTTTGCCACTTTTTGCTTGGTTTTAGTCCTTGTTCAAAATTACTCCTTCTTGAGTTGAATTTCATAATGTTGGCTCATTTTCGAATACTCTTGCAAGAAAGCACATTTTATTAGTTTTCGGGAATACCTTTAAGCATTTTTAAGCTAAAACGAATGTAAAAGGGTGCAAATAAGTAGTCAAAATCCCTACTTATCAACTCCTTCAAACATAAGCTTTTGCTTGTCCTCACGCAAATCAAGTAATTCCCACCTCCACAAGAAAAGAGCTAATTCAGCTAGCCTAAGGTGAATCAAACACACATCAATTAGGACCAAGAATTACCAACAACACTTATGAATTATCAACAAGGCAATGATTTGACTTTTTAAGTACAATAGTTCTAGTGTGACACTAGAGCATCAAGAGTTGAATTTATTCATCAAGGAAGCTCGCTCTTTCATGTAGGTCATTGTGGATCCCAAACTCCTCCTCCTCTATTCTCCGTTAGCATATCTCACTTAAGAATGTCGCATTCAATTCAAAGATTTGTGAAAAGCTCGCTCATCTCTCTCAAAAGAATGTCACAAGTACGGCTCTAAGTACCATATGCTTGCCCCTCATGTATATCACCACTAATGTAAGTTCACTCAGCTTGAAATCACGTAGGGCTTTTTTGGAATGTAATGAAGGCTTATTGGACATGGATAGGGAATGTTGGAATAGAAACAGGTTAATCTTTCCTTAAGCACTCCATTTTTCTCTTTTTGGCTCATGTTTTGCCGACTCTTTGAGTTATTATCTTTTTCCTTAGGGGAACTAGAGAGACTTAAAATCACTCTTTCTCGATAATGATGTTCATTTTCTCCTTCTTTGTTTTCTCCATGCTTTGCATCATTGCTTTTCTTTGACTCCCTTCAACTCTTCACTTTATTCACTTTCTTTTTGCATTTTTCTTTTGTTCATTCTTTCTTTTTCTTTGCCTATCCTTTTCTCCATTTCTTCTCTTTTTGTGCCTTTATACCACTTTCAAACTCCTCATCTCTCCCCCAAACTTATGTTTTATCCAATTACTTCTCAAGAGTGTTAAGGAAAGCTAGGGTGTCAAGAGAGGGTCACTACAAACGGATAAAGGCTTGTAACGTGGCTATCAAATGAGAAAGGTCTTAGGATCAAATGGGTTGAATAGGGATAACAACATTGGTGGGACATGGAACATTTTAAGCGGGCCAAGGAGAGCCTACAATCACTTCTCAAGTCAAGCAAAACTTAGAATTTCGCCTAGAAACACATTCGGGGCAAGTTCTAGACCATTCGCACGGGTACTTGGACTTGCAACAAAAATCTCACTTCTCACACAACTAGATTGTTAAAGAGGATAGAGTCAAAGGCCCACAACAACCATATTCAAGATTGAAAATCACTAATGGTTCGGCTAAACCACTCGATGATTGCCCAAGTTAACACAAGAGTCTAAAGGTCACTAATTAGAGCTATTTCTTGCCAAGAACTTGTTTTTAACTATAAGGCCGTATTTAAATGTATTGGTACCAAGTGAAGCATACTTGACCCTTTTATTCATTAATACTACTATTTTTACCTAAACATCAAAAACGGACTCAGTCCCTTAAGAAGGTTGTCACGCCATCCATCATTGGGAAGAGCCACCCGGTTCACACAAAACCCACTTTTGGAAAGAACCATGGAATTAAGAAAACCAAAGGCTTATTGCTCACTTAAACATAAAAAGAAATTACCAAATCAAAAAGAACCTATTAAAGTAAATAAGAAGTTATACTATTAAGAAAAACAAACTAAAAAAGCTATGAAATAAACTACTGAAAGTAAGACAAATGAATATACAAAACGATGGGAATAGAATATATACATCAAAAGAGAGGGAGGAATATATACATAATGAAAGAGAGAATAAAGATAAAAGAAAAAGAGTACTAAAGTTATTATAGGCCAATGTCATATCAAACCAACCAAAATAGACCACCCCCGGAATAAGAATAAGCATTGTCCTCAGTGCTTAACAAAAATAGAATAAGGAAGCATAGATATTGAAGAGAAATCCCAATGTGGTCTCAGTGTGCATGGAATTATCAGCACCCTCAGGCTCCTCCAACTGGATCTCATCATCCTCTGGTCGGGGAATAACAGGGTTGGTGAACATCTTAAACACCTCCTCAGCAATGTGGGTAGCACGGCCTGGCTCCTCAGACTGGCCAACTGCTGCCTCTGATGCCTCAGGTATTGATGGTGCCGACTCCATCAACAGATCAAGTGGTATATCCCCAGCGGACGCTATCTTGGCCACTTCTTTTCTCAATCTATCCACTAATTTCTTCGAAGCCTGAGATTTCCGCATCTTTTTGACCTGTTTGCCCAACTCCTCAATAGCTCCCCCATGCGCTACAAATGTATCCATGATGGTCTTTTGATTTTACAGGATCTTCTTCAGTGTTTCCTCTGCAGACGGAGGTACTTGTTGTGCTGCTGGGGCAGAAGACAGTGCTGCAACAACACTAGATATGTCACAGAACTTTGAAGTAGCTGTCTATATCCAGTTGTTGAAACTCGCCGATGTTTGGGAGACTCGCAGCGGAGTAAGTGGATATACGGATGAGGCAGGTACTGGTACTGATGTAGATGGTCTAGAAGATGTAGGTGGTGGCATGTCAGCTGTCTCGGTGGAAGGACCGGCTGCTGAGGCATGGAAGCTGTAGAAGGCATAGGAGCACTAGAAGGCTTAGCAGTTGAATCTATAACCACCACCGATGGCTCATCATACTGGCCACCGGTGGCAGCAGCTGAATCTGTAACCACCACCGATGGCCCATCATACTGGCCACCGGTGGCAGTTGCCTTACCATTGAACTTTGGGTTTTCCAAACCTTGCAAAGAGTACCATGAGAAGGGTTTTTTTGCCCGCACCTTTGTATCAAAGCTCCTCGGCTCCACCTTTCCGTAAGGTATTCTGTGATGGTGTTAGGATATGGATAGGAGCTTTCACCTTTTCGGACAACCACTGACATGTTGGCCGATATGATGGCACCAACATTGATTGGGTACCCAGCCATGATAGATGCCACTGAAACTGCTTGGGGGAGTGGAAGATTGTTCTGATTCCGGCTCGGGTCTATCCGACCGCACACAAAAGTTTGGCACCCTTTTTCTTCAAAATTGAGGGTGGCCCATGCAATGGAAACCCCCAAGGGCGAGCGACATCACACATAGAAAGCTTCTCCATGAACTACAATGCCTATACCTCCTCGAATCCCATGTAAGTGTTCAGAGTGCATTGATCGAATCTGACCTTCAAATTCCTCACTTTGGTCACTTTGGCACCTTTCTTGATGTGTGCCACATAGGCATAGAAATCCCGTACCAAGTGCTCTTTGGTATCCATAACACTCTAGGTGAACCATATCCACTACTTGCATCTTAAGTGTGAACGATCTTTGGGGCCACCATTCTCTGAACTTTGTGAAGGCTGTCAAGCTCACAAATCTATCTTCCCATATCTCCTTCTTCTTCGACCTCTCTAGACCGCCCACTCTAGTGTCACCTCCTCTACCATCATCAGGAACATCATCACCATCATCATCAACTACAACTGGTGTAGGGGGAGTGTGTGTAGAGGAGGGCTTTGAACCTTGGCTGCCGGCATCTGAATCCTCAGAAGAACTTGCTGTGGTGGAGGGTTCGTCATGGAGTTGGCATCTCCCAGGGAATTGTGCTGGTTGGGACAGGGCCTCAGGTTGTTCCTCCAACGAGTGACCCTCGGAGGCTTCCCCAGACGGGACGTACAAGCTTGATTCTAAAGGCTCTATGGCCCTACCTCTCCCCGTGGTTTGCTTTTTGGTTGATTCTTTCTTCTGCACTCCCAAAGGTTGAGTACCCTAGCCTCGGCCTCGGGAAGGTTCACCCCTCCCTTTAGATGTATCACCTCTACCTCGTGATCAAACCATTGTCTGCAATACAAAGCACATAGGTCAGTTAAGGTCTAGAAGCAGTTAATAGTTGCAGTAAAAAAATAGTTCACAGAAGTGAAAGTGCGGACTGCACAATATTGAGTGCGACCGCAGACTACTTTGTGCGGACCGCACAATTTTGAGTGTGGCTGCACAAAACCAGGTTCAGACTACTGGTTCTCTGAAGTTTCAAAGTGCGATCGCACACATTTTTATGCAGACCGCACAATTTTCTACGGACCACACAATTTTGAGTGCGGTCCGCACATTGCATGCTCGGTATTGTGCCCTAACTCATAATTTGCTGATCGCACAATATAATGTGCGGCCGCATAATTTAAAATCATACGACACTAACTTAGGTTTTTTTAAATTTTGCACAATGTAGGCATGGTATTGGAAAATTAAACATGATACATAATTTACCCAGCCCCCAATGAGTGCATATGATATTACCCACACAATTTTAAGCAAACGTGAAGAACATTTGACATTTTAGTCCTAAAATAATGATACTAATGAAGAACAAAAACTAAGAAAAATTGAAAAATCTAAACATGAATTGAGCGTACCAGTGATGAAGGATGCAAGGAAGAATCTAGACTGATGAAATGAGTGTGGAGTGTGAAACAATTTGGGTGCGCTGTGCTTGCTTAGGTCTCAAAAGCTCAGAGTGTGTAAAGTTGTGAATAGTGCTATGAGGACCTATTTATAGGTTGACCAAATTAGGTCAAAGAATGCAGCTGAGTGCGGCCGCACAATTTTGAGTGCGTTCCGCACTCTTTACCTGAGCCTAGCTGAAGCTCTGCGGTCTGCACAAAAGTGACTGCGGTCGTAGAAATTTATGCGGAACGCACAATTTCAAGTGCGGTCGCAGAATGGTCATTTCTCTGTTATTCCAAACTTCAGAGAGTTGCATTTTTGGGTCTCTAGTTGTGCGGCCTCATAATGATTGTGTGGCCGCAGATTCCTCCTTGCTGTGGCAATTAAGATTGTGTGGTCCGCACTATTAATGTGTGGTCCGCACTTTTTCAGCACTTAACCAATTTTTCTGGGCACAATCCCTGCAAAGCACACTCATTCCCGCATACACTTCGACACTAGTTAGCACAAAACAAAACCTATCTAAATAAAAAGAAAAAGACATATGGGTTGCCTCCCAAGAAGCGCCTGATTTAACATCGCGGCACGACGCAGGTTACAATTCATTTGAAATGAAGAACCGCCACGATGTGGCCATCATCAACTTTTCCAAGATAGTGCTTCACCCGGTGCCCATTAGCTCTAAACACTTCATCATTCTTATTTTTCAAGTCCAATGCACCGAATGGTGTCACACCAACAACTTCAAACGAGCCACTCCATTTTGACTTCAACTTTCCCGGAAACATCCGTAACCAAGAATTGAACAATAACACAAGATCACTTTCTTTAAACTCCTTGTTCCGAATTACTTGTCATGAAGGTACTTCATCTTTTCCTTGTATAAGGATGAACTTGTACATGCATGGTACCGGAATTTATCTAGCTCACTCAATTGTGTCACCCTTAAGTTGGCGGCGATATCTCATTCAAGGTTCAACTTCTTCAAAGCCCACATAGCCTTATGCTCAAGTTCCACCAGAAGATGGCAAGCTTTCCCGAATACCAACCGGTAAGGAGACATCCCAATCGGTGTTTTGTAAGTCGTTCTATATGCCCATAAAGCATCATCAAGTTTTCTTGACCAATTCGTCCGATTAGCATTCATTGTCTTTGACAAAATACTCTTTATCTCCCTATTGGAGACTTCCACTAGACCACTTGCTTGAGGGCGGGTTGAGACTTTGTGAGTGACACTATACTTGGTGAGTAAGGTATCAAAAGCCTTGGTGCAAAAATGCAAACCCCCATCACTTATGATAGCCCTTGGAGTACCAAATATTGTAAAGATATTTTTCTTCAAAAATGCCACCACACTCCTCGCTTTATTGATGGGCAAAGCAATGGCTTCAACCCATTTAGACACATAATCAACCGCGACTAAAATGTAGGTGTTTCCACAAGAGTTCACAAACGGACCCATGAAATCAATACCCCACACATCGAAAATATCTATCTCCAAAATGGTGGTGAGAGGCATTTCCTTTTTCTTTGAGATTCCAATGGCATTCATCACAACGCTTGACAAGCTCACTAGCATCCTTGTAGAGAATAGGCTAATAGAATCCACAACTCAACACTTTTGCCGCCGTTCTAGATCCACCATAATGACCACCATATAGTGAAGAGTGGCAAGCCTCAAGAATTTCCACTTGCTACTCCTCCGGCACACATCTTTGAATCACACCATCGGTACAAATCTGAAAGAGGTACGGTTCATCCAAATAATAGTCAAGGAAATCTCGTTTGAGCTTCTTCCTTTGGTTTGAAGAGAACTCATTTGGTACAATGCCACTCACAAGATAATTTGCTAAATTGGAGAACCATGGTCTCTCGGTCATTGAAATGGCTAGAAGCTGCTCGTCAGGGAAGGAATCATTGATCTCAAGGCCGTCATGTGGCCTCCCCTCCTCCTCCAATCGAGACAAGTGGTCTGCCACTTGATTTTTACTACCTTTGCGGTCTTGGATCTCTAGATCGAACTCTTGCAATAAAAGCACCCACCGCATTAACCTCGCCTTTGAATCATTCTTGCTTATTAAGTACCGAAGAGCCGCATGATCGGTGTGGACAATCACCTTAGTACCCATCAAGTACGGGCGGAAATTCTCCATAGCAAAGACAATAGCAAGGAGCTCTTTTTCAGTCACTGTGTAATTGACTTGGGCATCGTTCATGGTCTTACTAAAATAGTAGACCGGATAGAAGATTTTGTTGATTAGTTGCCCCAAAACTGCTCCAACTGCCACATCTCTTGCGCCACACATGAGCTCAAAAGGCAAGTTCCAATCCGGTGCGGTGATAATAGGAGTAGTTTTCAATTTGAACTTGAGCAATTCAAATGCCTTAATGCAATCCTTATTGAAATGGAATTTGGCATCCTTCTCCAAAAGCTTACACAAGGGGTTCACCACTTTGGAAAAATCCTTGATGAAACGGCGATAGAACCCCACATGACCCAAGAAACTCCTCACTACCTTCACAGATGTAGGGGGCGGAAGTTTAGAAATCACCTCTATTTTGGCCTTGTCGACCTAAATACCATTCTTTGAAATTTTATGGCAAAGGACAATCCCTCCTCGACCATGAAGTGACATTTCTCCCAATTCAATACCAAATTCGTCTCTTCAGATCTTGCCAAGACCTTATCCAAATTTATCAAGCAATCATCAAAGAATTCCCGACCACGAAAAGTCATCCATGAAGACCTCAAGAAAATCCTCTACCATGTCGGTGAAGATAGCCATCATACACCATTGAAAAGTCACGGGTGCATTGCATAACCCAAATGGCATCCCCAAGAATGCAAAAGTACCATAGGGACAAGTGAAAGTAGTATTTTCTTGATCTTCCGTAGCAACAAAAATTTGATTGTAGCCGGAATACCCATCGAGGAAACAATAGAAAGCATGACCGGCCAACCTATCAAGCATTTGATCAAGGAAGGGATGTGGGAAGTGATAATCCATACACACTCTCCACCCGGTCACCGTTCTTGTAGGAAGCAACTCGTTCTTGTCATTGGTAACCACAGCCATGCCCCCCTTCTTTGGGACACATTGCACCAAGAAGTCCATGAACTATCAAAAATAGGGTAAACAACCCCGTCATCCAACCACTTTATGATCTCCTTTTTGACCACCTCTTGCATTACTTCATTTAGCCTCCTTTGATGCTCAATGGAGGGTTTGGAATCCTCCTCCAAAATAATCTTGTGCATGCAAAAAGTGGGGCTTATACCCCGAATATCCTCCAATGTCCATCCTATAGCTTTCTTCCTCTTTTGTAGCACCGCCAATGTGGAGTTTACCTGCACGTTAGTTAAACAAGAGGAAAGAATAACCGGTAAAGTAGAACAAGGGCAAAGGAATTCATACCTGAG
Source organism: Nicotiana attenuata (assembly GCF_001879085.1). Classification (NCBI taxonomy): domain Eukaryota; kingdom Viridiplantae; phylum Streptophyta; class Magnoliopsida; order Solanales; family Solanaceae; genus Nicotiana; species Nicotiana attenuata. The sequence goes on from NW_017673978.1 coordinate 57,182, forward strand.
ATGCGGAGCCAATGGCTTTAATTCCGATTTTCAAGATCCAAGGATAACTTGCGGGGTTCATAAGTGTACGACCCCATTCCTAGCAATGCATTCACACATTGCACATAGCCTTCTTTCTCCTCATCATTATCAAGGGTGAGCAAAACGGCTTCCAAAGTATCCTCAATATTCATTGTGGCACTAGCATCATCAATAATTACTTCGGTCACCAAGTCCACGAACGAACAAACTTCATTGTCATTCGGTTGCCTCATGGATTTGCACACATGGAAGACCACCTTTTTATCACCCACCCAGAGGGTGAGCTCACCGGCTTCCACATCAATAAGAGCCTTCCCCGTAGCAAGGAAAGGTCAAAATAATAGGCACCTTAGAGTCCACTTCACAATCAAGAATCACAAAGTCCGTCGGGTGGATGAACTTATCAACACGAACCAACACATCATCAATAATACCCAAAGGCCTCTTCATTGTACGATCCGCCATTTCCAACCTCATAGATGTGGATCTTGGTTGCCCAATTCCCAAAGTTTTGAAAACCGAGTAGGGCATCAAGTTGATACTTGCCCCAAGATCACATAAAGCTTTGGAAAAGTCAGCACTTCCAATTGTACATGGAATTGTAAAAGCAACCGGATCTTCCAATTTAGGAGCCATTGAGTGCACAATTGCACTCACTTGTGTGTCATCTTTGTCTCACAATTCATTGACCTCTTCTTTGTCACCAAGTCCTTCATGAACTTTGCATATCCCGGCATTTATTCCAAGGCCTCAACTAATGGCACGTTAATAGACAAACTCTTCATCATGTCAATGAACCTTTTGAATTGGTTCTCACCATTTTGCTTGGAAAGCCTTTGAGGATGTGGAGGAGGAGGCCTTGGCATTGGTGCCTTAGCGTTTGGCACTACCGGTTCCGGTATGTCAACAATGTGATACCTAGACGGGTTCACTTCTTCTTTAGTCTCCTCCACATTGTCTTCAATATCAATTCTCACCTCATTATTTGCTTGCACTTCATTGCTTGGCATCTCATCTTCTTGTACCAATTGTTCATCATACACAATCTTCTTTTGGCTTGAGGTGGTTGCATCCCCACCTTTTCCACTCCTTGAAGTTACGACCATGGCATGTCCTGTATTGATCCCACCCTTCGAGTTCACCACCGTATCACTTGGTAGTGCCCCCTTAGGAAGAGTGTTAAAATCTTGCGATATTAGGCCCAATTGAACTTCCAAATTGCGATTGATGTGTTGTGAGAGGCTAGTTGAGCATCAGAGTCAGCATTCTTCTCTATCATTTGTTTAAACATGTTCTCAATTCGTCCCATCTCATTGTTGGTGGAGCTCAGACCTTGTGAAGGATAAGGAGGTGGGTTGCTCGATTGTTGGAACAACGGGGGCCTTTGAAAACCCGACCCCCAGTTGTTGTTGTTATTGTTCCACCCCCCTGGTTGTTACTTCCCCATAGCCTTGATTATTGATACTCCAATTGCCTTGGTTATTTTAACCATTCCAATTTCCTTGATTGCTTTGATTGTTCTAATTCCGTTGGTTATTTTGATTGTTCCAATTACCTTGATTGCTTGAATTCCAATTTCCTTGATTCCCTTGTGGTCACAAGATAGACAGACGTAAAGCTTGATTCTGAAGGCTCTGTGGCCCTACCTCTCCCCGAGGATGCGTTACGGTTGAGGCTATTCCCTTTATCTCTACGGGGAAAGGCCTTGGATTGGTTAGAGAGGTTGACAAATCATTCTATCCATACATGAGATGAATTGGCCAAGAAATTCATTTCCAAGTTTTTTTTCCCGGGCATATGGTAACGCTTAGCAATGAGATTCTAGCTTTCAAACAAGAACCCAATGAGCCTTTACATGAGATATGGGAGAGGTAACGTACTATGGTGAAAGAGTGCTCGAACAATGATACGATGGAGGCTATGATTCAACAAACTTTCTATAGGGGAATCAATACTACCAATCAATGCGCTGTCATGCGAAAGCTTGTGAGATTCTTGATGAAATGGGGGATACTTCATCGGCATGGCAAAGTAGAGCAAACGTTCCTCAAAGCGATCCAAATGTGATTCACTTGCATAAAGAATTACATGATCATGGGCAAGCAATTTCTGAGTTGACCACCACAATGAATCAACTAGCCAAAGCTCAACTTCAACAAGTGCAAGGTCCCAAGCAAGTAAATACAATGGAGGGAGTTAGTATGATGGTAAACAAGAGAAGGCAAAAGGGTCCTCAAGTGCAAAATCAGGTTGAAAATTATGTGCAAGATGATAGTGGATTTGATTAAGATGTACAATACAATGAACAAGGGAGGAAGTACAATATGTGAACAACTTTCATTGTCAAAGAAACAACAATCAAGACCCAAATAACCAACAATGATCCTCTTGGAAACGTGCCTTTGGGGGATGATGGGGACGATGTCCAAGTTGATGAGGTTCCTCTTGAACCTCAAGCAAATAGACGAGGCTGGCCGCCTTAAGAAAACGTTCCCGTTCCACCCCCACTTCGTCCAAGAACGGCAGCACACTAGGTGTTGCCGAATGAAGAAAGTGCCATATTCCCGCCCCGCATCAGGGGGGCAATTTTCAATTCACAAATGTTATGCTTATGTTGTTGGAACAACGGGGATTCTTCACCGGGGATCCGAGTCAAAATGCGTAGAAGCACTTGAAAGGGTTTGTTGGCACTTGCTGGGGGGGGTAAACACACAAACGTCTCCGAGGATCATTGTTGTTGAGAGCCATTGTATCACCTACAAATGTTTCACAAAATGATTAGTAACCCGGAAGGACAGGAAGACAAATCACCCACAAAACCAAATATATAGCTAAATCCATTTTTAGCTCCCTGGCAACGGTGCCAAAAATTTGATGTCGTCCAAGTTCACACCTCAAATTGGGGTTGTGAAGCGGTCGATGCAATTATAATTACCCAACTAGGAGTCGGGATCGATTCCTCAGGGAGCGTAGATGGGATTAGGTATATACTCGGACTAAGCGTATAATGTTTCCAAAATGCACTTCCACATACTTTGTTGTTTTTGTCTACTTCAAAATTAAGATATTGTTTGTAAATATAAAACAAGAGAATGATATTTTTAGTGTTGTTTTTCAAGTTGTAAAAGATCTAGGGATGTGACTTTCACCTAGGTGGTTGCCTAACGGGTTGTGGGCTTTAGAGCGAGTTTCGTTGGTCGGGGCGTAATATAGCAATCAACACACAATTACCCACTCAATACCTCTCGGTAATAGAGTGGGTTTTCCCCATTTTGCTTTCTCAAGCCCAAATGGGTAATTCACAAAATAGTTGATAGATGCTGAAGTCGGGTTTTACTATCTTTAATTTGGACTATCAATTTCTTGTTAGCCAAGTTTTCCTAGACTCAGTCTCTCTTTCTCAAGTAGAGACTAATTCAATTAGGCATGATCAATGTTTGCAACAATTAATTCTTAAATTAAACCAAAAACTAGGCTAAATATCACACCTAACCTTAAGCAAGCCCTAAATCAAATACCCATTAGGTACCCACACTAGGGTTGGATCACAACCCTAGCTAGAAATTTAGCTACTCATAGATAAAATGAAGAAATTAAAGAAGAAAAAAAGATTAAACTCATATTAGATGATAAAGAGATAAAAATCCAATGTAAATTAAACAAGTTATTGTAAAATTTCCTAAACTAGTAAATAAAAACAGCTCTCTACTTTCTGAAGCTCAAACTTAAACTTAATTTTGACAAAAAAGACTATTTATACACAGCTAAAAATTTCGGACAATTGCCCTTTCGGAGGTTCTGCAACTGCACAATTCCGTGTGCGGTCCGCACTTTGAAGCTGAGCTTGACAGGAGGAACTTTTGCGGCCGCACAATTCTGAATTACGGCCGCACTTCTTCAGGTTCTGCGGAATGCACATTTCTAAATGCGGCCGCACTCTGGACTTCTACGGCCACGCAATAATAGTGCGATCCGCACTTCTTGATGGACTTCAAGTTAGAACTCTCTGATCTTCCTCTTCTGTGGCAACACATTGCAAAGCAGCACTGTCAAAATTCCTTCACATTCTGCTGCCGCAGACAAAATTCTGCGGTCCGTACTTTGCTACTTTTTGCTTGGTTTTAGTCTTTGTCCAAAAGTACTCCTTCTTGAATTGAATTTCATCATGTTGGCTCATTTTCCAATACTCCTGCAAGAAAGCACATTTTATCAGTTTTCAGGAATACCTTTAAGCATTTTTGAGCTAAAAAAAAGTAAAAGAATGCAAAATAAGTAGTCAAAATTCCTACTTATCACCCACTATATCAGTACAAATTCACCCTTATTCTACCATATTAATCCACCCTTATTTTACCTGTTGCAGCATGCAACCCGATCCCACCATAACAATACCAAATATTGAATGAGCACAAGCAAATCAATAACTCAAATCACAAGAATATCTATGACTGATGAATATGACGCGGAATCAAAGAGGAAACCTTGTACCTACTTGGAAATTCACATAAGTAATATTACACTGCAAGACAAGTCTAGTAAATGACAACTAAAAAGCGCAAGTATGTCAATTAAGGCAAATAGCAGCGAGTCATGGAAACATGGAAAAGTCTAACATTCTTAACACGAGGAACAATGATTAACAAGTAGCATATAAAGCATGGAAGGCATTTAAAGCACACAACAATTAAGGCATGGAAGGAAACAATAAAGGAAAAGTGAAAAAACAGGGAAACAAGTAATTCGGCGGTGTATAAACACCCGTCACCTCGCATATACGCAGCAACACATGAAATTCACATAGCACAGAGTTCGAGGGTTCCTAGTTCCCTCAAATTAGGGTTAAACTCAGCACTTACCTCACTCCGCAGTCAACTCATAGCTCTACCGGGTCCTTCCCCTAGAATTCGCCACCAAACGACTCGTATCTACCCACAATTTACTCAATAATGTCAAATATTGCTAAAGGAATCAATTACAATGCATGGATTTCCACATTTTTCTGACCCCCAGCCCGCTTGGTCAAAACCCGAGGTTCGGACCAAAACCGATTCACTCTGAGCTCGATTATGTAATTAGTTTCGGAATCCGGCCTCAAATTAAGGTCTAAATCCCCAATTTGCAAAAACTCCCCCAATTATTCCTAAATCCTTAGTTTTCTACTATGGAAGAACAAACATTAGGACTAGAAATTAATAGGTGATGTTAGAAATGGAAGAAAATGAGTTAACGTATACAAACCTATGAATTGATGTTGAGTTTTCTCTTCAAAATCGCCCCTAGGCCGAGCTCTAATGGAAGGTTTATGAAAACTGGAAAAAAATCTCGTTTTTGAACATTTAAATCACTGAGCGTCAGGTGTTCATCGCATTTGCGTGAAACCTGACATGTTCGCGAAGAGCATGGCCTAACTGGCCTACCCGATCGCGGGTATCTCCACCCGTTCGCGAAGGTATAGCCCACCTTACCTCCACGTTAGTGAGATTGGTCTCGCATTCGCATAGAGTCACATCAAATTCTCAGCCCATCCAGTGTTACGCGTTCGCATTGGTATGGACGCGTTCGCGAAGGGCAGTCCCCCTGCTCCGCATTCGCGTCCTATTCCTCGTGTTCACATAGCATATTTCTCCCCCAGTCCCAACTTACCTTTCGCGATTGCAGTAGTATATTCGCGATCGCGAAGAAGCCTTTAGCAGACACCAGCAGAAATGAAAAACCAGCAAATTTTCCTAAGTTCAAATGGTCCGTAAGCTATCCGAAATTCACCCGAGCCCTTGGGGATCCTAACCAAATATGCACACAAGTCCAAAAATATTATACGAACTCGCTTGCGTGATCAAACACCAAAATAACACCTAATACTAGCAATCAGACATCAAATCAAATGAAATTTTCAATGAAACTTTAGAACTTCTATTTTAACAACTGGACGTCCGAATCATGTCAAACCAATTCCGTTTCTCACCAAATTTGGCAGACATGTCATAAATATAGTAATGGACCTATACCGGGTTTCGGGACCAAAATACGGACCCGGTATCAACAAAGTCAAACATTGGTCAAATCTTTAAATTCATTAAACCTTTAAACTTCAAATTTCGACAAAAAATGATAACTCGAGCTAGGGATCTCCGAATTCGATTCCAGGCTTATGCTCATGTCCTAAATCACGATACGGACCCACCAGGATAGTCAAAACTCGGATCCGGGCTCGTTTTCTCAAAACGTTGACCGAAGTCAACTCACATGGATTTTTAAGGTAAAATTTCATATATTATCAAATTTTAACATAAAAGCCTTCCGGAAAATGACACGGACTGCGTACGCAAATCGAGGAAGACTAAAATAAGATATACGAGGTTTCGAAATACAGAATTATAGTTTAAAACTCTAGATGACCTATCGGGTTATCTAATAAAGAAAGATATATACCAACCTTTGCTGAAGCTCCAAAGGAGTACCTTGAGATTTATTTGCCCAAAACAACCAAAATTTTGCATTTTAATGACTCAAATTGAGGACAGATTTTGCCTATGGTTCGAGTTGTGCATTTTAGCTACTAAGCTTTGAGGACATACCGAGGATACTTTTAATTTACCATTGTTTATTGTAATATTTTCCGGATGAAAACTATGCTCTTAGTTTAAAGAGATTATATTCGAGTTTAACAGGTTCTGCAGAAAGTATCTAATCCTATTATCCAACCCAAATAAGAGACTTGCCTTCACGAGGGTCAAGTATAGTTATTCTCAGGGATGCTATTAAAGGATTAGTCAACTATTTATTTTGTGACGACCCAATCCGTCGTAACGTGTGTTACCGCCCCGTTTCTCCCATTTCCTGCTTCTTTATGCTTCATTATCAGTGTTGGGTGGGAACGAGTTGATTTGGATTGATTTTAGTAGGAAATGAGACACTTAGTCTCCTTAAGGAAGGTTTATTTTGGAAAAGTCAACCGGATGTTGACTTATGTGTTAAAGGGTTCGGATATGAATTCCGATGATTCGGTTAGCTTCGGGGGATGATTTGTGACTTAGGAGGGTGATCGGAAGTAATTTTGGAGGTCCGGTGTAGAATTAGGCTTGAATTGGAAAAGTTAGAATTTTGGCGAATTCCGGTTGATAGGTAATATTTTGATCCGGCAGTCGGAATGGAATTCCGAGAGTGGCAGTAGCTTTGTTAGGTGATTTGGGATGTGTGTGCAAAATTTCAGGTCATTCAGAGGTGTTTTGGTTGGGTTTTTGATCGAATGCGCGTTTCGGAAGTTTTGGAAGAGCTTAGGCTTGAATTCGATGAGAAATGATGGTTTTAGTATTGTTTGAGGTGTTTTGATGATTGGAACAAGTTTTAATGATGTTATAGGAGGTGTTGGTGCTTTTGGCTGAGGTCCCGGGGGCCTCGGGGTGATTTCGGATGGTCAACGGGAAGTTTTGGTTTGAGAACTTAAGAAAATTGAAGTTGCTTCTGGTATTTTCACATATGCGGAAATTGGACCGCAGAAGCGAGGTGTTAGCCGCAGAAGCAGAAGGGATCGCAAAAGCGGATTGGCTGACCGCATCTGCGGAGTCGCAGATGCGACAAAGCAACCGCAGATGCGGAGTTTGGTGATCTTAAAGGAATCCGCTAATGCGGAGCTCGATCCGCAGAAGCGGTGGCCGTAGGAGCGGATTGGTGACCGCAGAAGAGGTTTATTCCGCAGAAGCGACACTTAACCGTAAAAGGGAAGTCGCAGATGAGGATAAGGAGCCGCATATCCGGAAATAACTGATCAGTGGTGATTTATTTTTACTTCGCGAAATTTCAAAGAGCTTCATAATTTTCACTTCGGACTTGGAGAATTTGGGCGAGTTGGAAGAGATAAATCAAAGGACTTCATTGAGGTAAGAATTTCTGAGTCTAAAACACGATTTTATGGTGCAAATAATTGAATTAAGACTGAAAAATTAAGGAATCAAGGGTCAAAAATGGTGATTAGGGCTTGAAACTTAAGAGAGTTAAAATGGGGACTTTAGGGGTCATTTGGACTCCGATTTTGGTGTTCTTTATATGTATAGACTCGTGGCGAGACAAGGAATCTGTTGATGTTAAATTTTCTGATTTTCGAAAAGTGGGCCCGAGGCTCGGGTTTTTGCTAATTTCGAGATTTTAGCTATTTTTCGATTGTTTTCGATTGGGTATTGTCCCATTAGCATATTGTGATGTATTCGTTGTGGTTTTGATCAGATTCGGTACACGAGGAGGTCAATTCGAAAGGCAAGGGCATAGCGAGCTAGGACTTTGGCCGGCTTGAGGTGAGTAATAGATGTAAATGTTGTTCTGAGGGTTTGAAACCCCATGTTTGCACATCCTAGTGCTATATTGAGGTGACTTGCACGCCGGGTAGCGAGCGTGGGGTAGAGCACCGTTAGGGATTGTGACTTGGTCCGTCCCGGTAGATGAATATACTGCGTATTTGACTGAAATTCACCTAATATCATTTTAATTGAGAATTGCTATGTTTGGGTTTCGTGCCAATTGATTAAATCCTTCAGGGATTATTATTACCGGTTTCCTACCATTTTTACATATCATTGAACTCAGTCCTAGTGTTTAGTAATGTTTTGCAAACTCAGTCACTTCTTTTCTCAAACTAGAAACTTAATTAATATTTTTAAATGAAGTTTGGGCTGAATATTTCTATATTATTGTGCCCGAGAGGCTTATGTGATTTTGGACTGAGTATGGGATCGGGCTGCACGCCGCAGCGGTATGATACTGATATTGATATGAGGCCGAGAGCCTAGTTGATGCCACGATATGGCTTATTATTGCGCTTGGGTCGTAAGGGGCCCCTCCAGGAGTCTGCACACCCCCAGTGAGCGCCGTCGACGATAAATAAATGGAGCGGGCTGCACGCTGCAGCGGGTATTGGAGAGTACCGGTCTATGTGTTGCATTGCATATTATTACTTGTCATTTATTTACTTATTTGCTGTGATATTTCTATAATTGTTTTCATTGTTTTACGGGATTTTATGCTGCTGGGTTCAGGTTGCTGTATTTATAGAATTACTTTGTACCTATTCAGGATTTCTCATTCTCAGTCTTTATTTATGTTTATTACTCACTGGGTCGGAGTACTCACATTACTCCCTGTACCTTGCGTGCAGATCCAGGTACTACTGAGGCTGAGTGAGGACTTCTCTGCTTAGCAGCTTATCCGGGAGTATCAAGGTAGCTGCACTTGACGTCCGCAGTCCTGATCTTCCCTCTGTCTTATTTGTCTTATTTCCGCATTTCTAGAGACTATATGTAGTAGGTTGATACTCTTGTGTTAGAGGCTCAGACTTGTGACACCGGATTCTTCGGGCTGTGTAATTGCTTTACTACTTGGGATTTCGCATATTTTACTTTATTTCAGATATTCAGTATGGTGACTTAGTAATTCATCCATGTTAAATAAATTCATGAGTTGTATAAATAGTCAAGGTTATTGAATTGGTCGGGCTTGCCTAGCAATGTGTTGGGCGCCATCACGACCGGGGTTGGGGTCGTTACATATTTTGTCCTGAATTTTTTACTAAAAATCTTAATTTCCGGACAACTTCAGTCATTTTTGTCTTGAAAAATTGTACAGAAAATAGAAATTTAGGAAGCACCGGCTAATTTCTAAGCAACAGCCTTTTAAAGTGGCTACCTAGTGTCATTTCTACGACAAATGTAATCCATCCTTTCGAAATGTGTATAGCCCATATTGTCTAATCGGATATTTTGCTGCTTGGAAAATCTCAACCTTGACCTGCCTTTAAATCTAGCCCAAGTTTTGAACTCAACTTCACAATTTAAAGAGACACAAAAAAAGATGACCATTTGGGATTTGGGAAGGTTTCGTATTTGTTTTGGTTTATCACTGTAAAGAGTTTAAGGCTGAACCCAAATGCCAAATGAGCTGATCCTGCTAACTGGTTAAGTGTCTACCTGTAAGTCAGAATAAAAAACTGATTCATATTGGAATTTCTAAGGCGTGGAGGTTTTGTCTTTAGTTGGATTAGATTAAAAAAAAACCTTTTGACAATATGTGTACATTAACTATTAAACCACAAGAAAATAACAGTAGTAACAACAAACTTTAAAATAAACTTTGTTTGTCTCAACCCCATTATTTAATATACGTTTCTAATAATTTATTCTTAATGACATATACATATAAAAACGACATGACATATTAAGACCATAAGATTCAGAGAATATTTTTAATAAATTATACACATATTTAGGTTGAGACCATAAGATTCAAATTATTATTTTTGAAATTTTTTGTATTCATAACATGGTGCCTAATTTTTTTCCTACAGTAAGTAAGAATGCACTTGAAATGGTAATAGATTTTTTGTGCCTAATTAAATTAAGATACAGGAATTGAAATTGAGGGAGTAATTAATTTTTACGCACTAAATTTAAATTTAATATGTATCCAATTTTTTAGTAAACTTTAGAAAGGTACATTGACTAATCAGGAACGGATCTAGCATTCAAGTGCCGGGTTCATTTGAATCCTGTAACCTCATATGCGGATTGAGCTATTTCAATCGCATACGTTCAAAAGTTATGTTAAAAGTGGATAAAATTGCAAAAAAGATTAATCCTATACAAATTAAGTAGTGGCTTTTGGGGATATTTGCTTACTCCACCCTTAAAAACTAGAATAGATTTTTGGGCTTTATTGTTTGCTTGAACAAACACAACTAACAATATCCCACCGACAAGAACTGGCCGTCCAAAATCTTGTTTCGGAACTCTCATTATATTACAAAGGAAACTTACACAAATGTCCCAAATAAATCTCAACTTACCAACCTCTAGCCATTAGTCATACACTTACCAAAACTAGCCAACGAAAATTGAAAAACCAAATAATAGGATTCTTTCTCTCAAAGAATCACATGCAAAAATCACCTTCCATATTTTTAAGCGTGATTAGAACATTAGATACAAGACGGAAAGGAAATTTCATGGACGGGGTAGCAAATAAGGTGATGAAATACAAAAATCTATAAAATATTCCAAAAATCTAAACAAAAAAGAAACTTTTTCAATGGGTATAGTTGAAATTCATTGAAAATATATAGATAAGTCAATATAGAAAATTTGAGGAAGATTGGAGGTGATTTGGACTGGTTTTGCATCGAAATTCGTAATTAAATCGAGTTCAAAAAAATCTTCTGCGACACATGTATCAAACATGTATCACGCATGTATCTCACACACATGTATACATGGATATACATGTGATACACAATTGATACAAATACAATACACATGTGATACACAAATGATACATAGTGTGATACACATATCATTTTTTTCATGTTCAGCTTTTATTTCGAATTTTCAATTAAAACCACCTCAAAACTTCACCGAATCATCCCAAAACTGAGATTCAAGCTCTTTAAGTTGTGCTCAATCTATTCTAATAACACCCACTCAAAACAAAGCAAAAATTTGATATTTTTTTACTACAAATAGCTAATTGGCTAATTTGGCTAATATTAGTAATATTTTATCAATTGGCCAATTTTTGTAATGAACTACTTATAAATGGACATAGTTGGTAATTTCCCTATTATAAAACCATGCCAAACAGCATAATCTAAGTTGATAATGACATGGCTTTAGATTTGATTAGTCTGTCATTGTCAAAGCTGTTTAACTAATTTGTTGGTTTAGACATGTGTCCTAATTAAGGTCTTAATTCCGTCCACACGCATCTAGTTTTGCTTTCTTGTCTTTCCTTTCACCCTTTTTAGGTCACCAGTTTGTGGATTTCTAATCACTTTGCAAAAATTGGAATCTTGAGTGTTAGATTATTCCAATTCTTTAACTATAAGTTTTCTTCTTTCCTCTCTTTTAGGCTACAAATTCATTGTTGTCCACTTCACTCATATAGTGTTTTACTACACATAATATATCGACAAGTAACCTTTCTTTCGCGTTTCCGCTAACACTGATAGACACATAACTTATGTTACAAGTTTAGGAGATTTTGAGTTCGTAAACTCAACCTTTTAGTTCTTTTTTTGGGTAAAATTTCTAATGTTTGAACTAATTTAAAATAAACTTTTACTTTTTTGAAGATTTTCAACCCAGTTTTCTCAATTTTTCAAAGATTGAAAAACTCCAAAACCAGTTTGTGATTTTGTCAATAGACGGAGTTTGAAATTTTTTTAAAAAGTAATATTTTTCCATAATCAATTCAAACAAATACCAAAATAAGTAAGGATAATTTGATTCCTTTTTATTTTTTATGTAGGAGATAATTTTGTTACGAGGATATTGTGGACGGCCTACTGATCAAGCACATGTCTCATTTATTTGCTGCATCCAAACGGAGATTTTCTCCTTGCCGACCAAATGAAGATGCCTTCTGATAGATCTTTTTTGTTTTCCCTTCAAGTTTTCAGAATAGGTTAGGCAGTTATAGGGAGAGATATTTCAACAGTGCACAGATAGGTGTAGGGTTGGGATTTGGGAAGCTTAGCTCACCAACTATATTGCCCCATCCAAAAACAAATAGAGTTGGTTGAACTTTGTTAATTACATACATATTCGTAGTGCATTAATTAATGATCCCTATAGTCTAAAGAAATAATTAGTAAATTTTACTAATGTATTTTCCCTAATTTAACATTATTTTGAAATATGTAAACTTGATTTTAGAAATTTAAAACTGACTATTTTGTATTTTAAGTATTTATGCTCCTTTACTGAAACGGTCTCTCTGGCCTATCGGGGTAGGGGTAAGATCTGCGTACATACTACCCTCCCCAGACCCCACTTAGTGGGACTTTATTGGGTCATTGTTGTTGTATTTATGCTCCTTTATGCTTGACCTCATGTGTTCTAGTAAATCCAAAACTTACAATCAGAAACTTAAGTTTACAGTCACATGAAACTTAAATAATTGAAGGAAAATATACTAACAGTACAGTGTTCAGCAGTAATGCAGAGTAATTAACTTATACCCACCTTAAAGCAAAAATATTGGGTTTGTTTGGAAAGCCACGTGTAATTACCTAGTAGTGTAATTATTAGGGTAGTAATTACTCACTCTGATAATTCAAAGTATAGTAATTAAAAGGACCTATTTATTTGCCACAACGTAATTACATTATAATTCCTACTATTATGTTTGGTTGAACAAGTATAATTACATAATTAAATAAGCATTGTAAATGAACATGTGAATAAGCTTTACTATACCACATATATATATATATATATATATATATATATATATATATATATATATATATATATATATATATATATATATATATATCAAAAGAATAATTATATTATGAGTTATTTGAAATAAATATCGTTCTATAAAGAGTTATTAAATAACTAAACAGATAAATAATATCAAAAAATTACCAGTAGTTTATAAATAAATAATGTTATTCCATAAACATATTAAATCAAAATTACAATAACGAATTTAATTTATTCACTAACTCATGTGAATATAAGAAATGTGAATATAAGAAAGATAGATATGAGCTTAAAAAGTAATTTCTATAAAAAATATTTATACTAATGAATAAATAATAAAATTAGTAAAATACAAAACAAGTAAATTTTAAAGTGTGAAGAATATATGCATATATAAGAAATATTAGAAATTATTTTATAACTAGATATTCAAACTACATATTTTTAGATAAAAGTATTAAATAACTATAAGTTGGTAACTAATATTGTAAAAAATAATTGGTGTCTTGATTATCTCTCTAATAACTAATAACTTAAATTAAATAATCAATAAAAGATTTGAATAATGAATTTAATGTTTTACCAACTCATATGAATATAATGTGAAATTTATGATTCGTGACGAAATTTCACTATTTTAGTAACAAAAGGATAGATATGAATTTAGAAGGTATTGTTTCTTAATAATTATTTATACTGATGAATAGCAAATAAATTTATTAAAGTATGAAATTATATTTAATAACTAAGAAAATAAAGGAAAATAAAAAGTGACAAAATTATATAAAAGTACATATAAGCAACATGTTGGAAGGTCAGAAAATGAGAATAAGAGAAATAGTTTAAAAACAATATACTAATATATTTGGAAAAAAGAAAAAAATAGAAAATTATATTAACTTGTAATTACACAATATAAAAAATGGAGACCGTATCAGATTTTCTCTTTCTTCTCTAACGTTCTCTCTCCTCTCTAACATTCACCCCCTTTTGACCTAACCTTACCGGAGCCTCATCTCCATCGTCGTCCGTCACCGTCGAGTCACTGGCGGTACACTGGTACGCCCTCTCTCTCTCGCACTACCCCATTCTCCTTTTTTTCGCTCCTTCTCTCTCTTTCGTTTTCCTTTTTCTTTCTCTCTCCTCCTCTTCTCCCCCTCTTTTATAGTGCATTCAGCGCCACTTTCTACCCCCTTTCTTCCTGTAGAATGTGGTTTACAGATCTTTCTTCCCCCTTTCTTCTTTTTATCTTGCCGAATCCCCCCTCCTTGATTTCTCTTCTTCCCCGATCTTTCTCTCCTTTTCTCCTCTCACTTCTGGTCTGATTCCGGCGAGGCCGCTTGCCTCTATCACTGCACCCGTCACTCCTCATCTTTCCTTTTCTATCTCTATTGTAGGTGAGGGTAGTTCCTGCAGTCTTACCGACGTGTGTATAGGCAGATTTGGCTGCAGTCTCTCTGACGTGTGCTCAGCAAGCCCTCCATCATTCCAACTATTGTACCGATACTAGACGACCCTCCCATAAGTTCTCAATCTATACGGAAGAATCTCGACATATCCGGCGTGGTCCAGGTTCTACCTTTCCTGCCTTTGGTATTTTCTACTTTTAGTATTTACCTGCCGTGCTTTAATTTTAGTTTTAGTTTTTATTTTTAGTTTGATCTTGACTCTGTTTTTGTATTTGTTTTTATTTATCAAATTCACTTGCATCACCTACTTGCCTTTCTTTATTTGCATTCAATTAGTGCCTTTAACTGTAGACTATTTTTCTATTCCTAGTTTACCTTGCTGCATATTGTAGTGGTACTAGCATAGTATTCGCTCAGATTAGAGTGACTGGGGTGAGTGATGGTAGAGTGAGGTCATGTACTCGGGTGGGGCGAGGGGTGAGGGGCGAGGGGCGAGGGGCGAGGGGCGAGGGGAAATGGTGGTAAGGGGGTCAGGGTTCTACTAGGCTGAGAGTGGGGTCCTAGAATATAGGGACTTTGACAGAGAAGTCTATAGAACTAGGGAAGATTCTCCAGAAGAGGAGGATCAATATAACATATGTCCAGGAGACTAGATGGATGGGTACTAAGGCACGAGATGTTAACGGGTATAAACTATGGTATTAGGGAGGTGCTAGGGGCAAAAACGGGGTAGGAATTTTAGTAGATAGGGATCACAGGGAGCTAGTAGTAGATGTTAAAAGGGTGTACGATAGGTTGATATTTATTAAGATGGTGGTTGGTGGGCTCACTTTAGGTGTGATTAGTGCTTATGCACTCGCAAGCGGGCTTGGACGAGGAGGTTAAAAGGAACTTTTGGGAGGATTTGGATGAGGTGGTGAGAGGTATTCTGCACATCGAGAAGCAATTCATAAAAGGTGATTTTAGTGGCCATATTGAGGAGACGGCTGGGGGATATGACGTTGTGCATGGCAGGTTCAATTTTGGAGATAGGAACGAGAGTGGTACCTCATTGTTAGACATCGCCAAAGCATTTGATTTGATAGTAGCTAACTCGTGTTTTCAGAAGCGGGAGGATCACTTGATCATGTTTCGGAGTATGGTAGCCAAGACTCAAATTGATTACCTTCTCTATAGGAAGAGTTATAGAGGCTTATGCATTGATTGCAAGGTTATACCGAGTGAGTGGCTTTCGACCCAACATAGGCTCTTGAAAATAGACTTAGAGATTAAGAGAGAAAGAAAGAGGAGAGCAGTGTACTGTCAATCTAAGATCAAGTGGGGAGCCTTAAACTAAGGACAAAGCTCAGAAATTAGGGGAGAAGTTGTTGGCTATGGGGGCCTAGAGGAGCAGTGGGGACGCGAGTTATATGTGGATCACGAATGCGGAATGCATTAGAGAAGCTTCTGGAAAGGTGTTAGGGTTCAGGAAGGGCTACTCGGGGGGCCACAAAGGGGTCTGGTGGTAGAGTAGAAAGGCCTAAGGAAAAGTAAAAATCAAGAAAACAGAGTACGTGAAGCTAATGGAGAGCGCCGACAAGGAGGAGAATAGGACGAATAAGGAGTATGATAAGAAGTCTAAGAAAGGGGCAAAGTTAGCAGTCATGGCGGCTAAGAATGCAGCATTTGAACGCTTGTATGAGGAGTTGGGGGACAGAGGCGGTGACAAGAAACTATTCCGGTTAACCAAGGCTAGAGAGAGAAGGCTCTGGACCTGGACCAATTAAGGTGCGTCAAAGACGAGGAAGGTAAGGTCATGGTAGAGGAGGCGTGTATTAGGCGCAGGTGGCAGACTTCCATAAACTCTTGAACGAGGATGGAAAAGGATCATTGCGCTTGGGAAGTTGGAAAACTCAAAAAGCCAACATGATTTCGGGTTTTGTAGGCGTATTAAGGTTGAGTAGGTAATGCGTAAGATGAGTAGGAGACCGGACGAGATTTCGAGAGAATTTTTGAATGACGCGGGCTAAGAAAGCTTGGAGTGGCTTATTGGTTTGTTTAATGTTATTTTTAATACGAAGAAGATGCACGAAGAGTGGAGGCGGAGTTTGATTGTGTCGTTGTACAGGAATAGGGGTGATTCCAGAATTACAATATCTACAGGGGTATCAAGCTGCTGAGTCATACCATGAATATTTGGGAGAGAGTGGTGGAGAGGAGGGTGAGAAGGAGTGTGTCTATTTTGGAGAACTAGTTCGGATTCATGCCAGGGCTGTCAACTACAGAAGCTATTCACCTGTTAAGGAGGTTGATGGAGCAATATAGGGAGAGGAAGAAGGACTTGCATATGGTATTTATTAACTTAAAAAAAGCCTACGATAAAGTCCCTAGGATGGTTTTATGGAGATGTTTGGAGATTAGCGGTGTTCTGATAGCGTATATTAGGGTAATTACGATAGATCTAAGACTCGGGTGAGGACTGTCGGAGGAGACTCAGATTATTTCCCAATGGTGATGGGGTTGCATCAAGGATCAACTCTTAGCCCATTTTTATTTGCCCTAGCAATGGATGTGTTGACGTGACACATTCAAAGAAAAGTGTCATAGTGTATGTTATTTGCAGATGACATAGTGCTGATTGACGAGATGCATTGCAGGATTAATGCTAGGATGGAGGTGTGAAGACGGACCTTGGAGTCTAAAGGTTTCAAGTTGAGCAGGAAGAAGGAAGAATACTTGGAGTGTAAGTTTAGTGTTGGGGCACATGAAGCAGAAGTGGACGTGAAGCTTGATGCACAAGTCATCTTCATGAGAGATAGTTTCAAATATCTTGGATCTATGATACAGGGTAACCGGGAGATCGATGGGGATATCACACATTGTATTAAAGCGGGATGGAGGAAATAGAGGCTCGCTTCTGGTATTTTGTATGACAAAAATATCCCACCTAGACTTAAGTGCAAGTTCTATAAAGTGTAGTTAGACCGGCAATGTTGTATGGAGACGAGTGTTAGCCAGTCAAGAAATCTCATGTCAAGAAGTTGAAAGTAGAGGAGATGATGATGTTGAGATGGATATGTGGGCATATCAGGAAAACTATGATTATAAATGAATATATTAAGGACAAGGTGGGCGTGGCTCATGTGAAAAATAAGTTGCGGGAATCGGGGTTGAGATGGTTCGGACATGTGAAGAGGAAAAACCCTAATGTCCCGGTTAGGAGGTGTGAGAGCTTGACCATGGAAGGATCAAAGGAGGGGTAGAGAAAGGATTAGGAAGTACTGGGGTGAGGTGATTAGACAAAACATGGCTCTACTTCAGCTTACCAAGGACATGACCCTTGATAGGAAGGTGTGGAGGTCGAGGATTAGGATTGTGGGTTGACTAATAATCTAGAGTTTCGTCTAGTATTTCCAATAGTAATAGTACTAGTCTTGTATCTTCCTATTCCTAGACCCTGTCTATTACACGGTGTGTCATTATTTTCAGTGGGATTGGCTTTATTCTTGTAGTGTCGTACTCTTAGATCTTTGTTATTGCATGTTGCATCATTTGCTTCCGCGTCTTATTACCTTGTTGTTGCTACTGTCTGTTAATTTTCTTCATTTTTACTGTTCTTGAGCCGAGGGTCTTTCGGAAATAGCCTCTCTACTGTCATAAGGTAGGGGTAAGGTTTGCGTACACTTTACCCTCACCAAATCCCACTTGTGGGATTTCACTGGGTTTGTTGTTGTTGTTGTTGAATAACTGGAGACTGTAATTACTCCCCTTCAAGTACACCTAATTCTATATTTACCAAATAATTACATGGCAAGACAAACATGACGAACTATATAATTACACCCAATTTTACATGAATCCAATTCCTAGATAGCTTTCCAAATTGGCTCATTAACAAATCCAAGCGACGACAACAATGTCAGTCATCATTATCCATTGTATCGGAGCTGTCGTTACATTACAAAACCACAGGTTACATGCCTAACACCATAACGTAATGTTGATAATGACACATATACATCACTACTCACCTGAAAGAAATATTTTTTACCTCGAAATACGAGTAACAATTAAACTTGTTTGTGGTTTTAAAGATACGTGATTGAATTCAATACTAATTAATAACCAAGAAATCAAACGTATAACTTAAAGAAGTAAGTTGAGTCAAACCAGTGCTTAAATAAGTCTCGACCTCGAGCTATGATGGCGTCGAGGTTGGTCAACAAGAACAGTAAAGTAAAGGCAATGAAGTTAAGAGACAATTCTGATGAGTAATGAGCAAGAAAGTAAGAGAGTATATTCTTTTGCCAATGATTGATGATGCGTTACAAATGATTGGTGTCCCCTTTATATAGTAGAGGAACCCTAAATAAGGTACATTTCTATTTTCATCAAGGAATCTTATTGGGACAGCTGTCTAACCGCCTAGTACAAATCCGTACTAGCTCATACAAATCTATTCTGGAATTTACGTCGAGATCTTAGGGCCACCGCGGGAAATCCCGCTCTTTCTGTTATAAAACCACAACGGTATTATCTCGAGTTTGATCATATTCTGCCACGGTATTCATCGATCACTTTGATCTTCGAGCTTCGTATTTTGCCTTCGGGCTCGAGCTCGATCCATATTGAACTTGTTCCCGACATGACACCTCGAGCCTACAAAATCGGGGACACATGATTTTGACCGTATACAGATAGTCCCCATGTTTCTTAGAATGACATGATAAGAAATGACTTGAGCCTCGATTTTCCGGAGTCCTTGATGATGATGTCATTCTCGTGATGTAAGCGCTCGAAGTGACCGAAACATCCCGCCGGTTCGCTCCCCAAAACATTAAATGCTTCACCAGTGGTGGTCGGCCATTAGCACCATTGAATCGTCGCCGCTTGCCTATAAATACAAGGTTTAATTTCGGAAACAACTTTACTTCAATATTCAAACCATTTCCAAACTTCTTTTATATTTCCCTCTCTTCATCTCTTCTCCCTCACTACCCGTTACTCCCGTTCTTTTTAGTGTCAAAAAATACCAAACTCTGCCTATCTCCACTTCTTCTAACTCGAATCAATGGCGAAAACTTCCAAAATAGTTCCCCAAAAGGAGAAAGCTTCTTCCTCCTCTTTCCGGCTGGCCAAACTTGTGGCGCCGGCCTTTCACGAGATTATTCCCGGCCCCTGTGTTATAAAGAAGGACTTTAACGTTGAAAATCCCCCCCGCAATCCCTGGCCGATGCGAACATGTATCCCGGTATATCAGCTCGATAACAAAGAAGTACCTCAAGGCCATGAAGAAAGATTGTGGCGGGGGGGACTAGTCGTGGTGCAGATCCCCGATCCCGAGGAGAGCATTACCACTCATGTGAAGGGATTCCTAAGTGTTTACGCTTACCCCTTCACACTGGATCCCCTCGATCCAATTGTGATCAACTTCTGCAAAAGATATCAAGTCACCCTCGGCCATATCCACCCTTCTTTCTGGCGTATAGTGATCATGCTTCGCTACTTCTCTTGTAAGGCCGAGGGACTAGAGTTCACCCTCAATCACCTCATCTAATTGTATCGGCCTTAGCTTTTCTGAGGGTTGATCAAGCTTCAATGCCGGTCGAGCAAAGCCTTCTTTGCTAGCAATGACGAGGATAAAGACCGAGGTTGGATGAGCTGGTTCATCCGAGTGAGGACCTCGGATATCATCCCCAAGGGAAAAATGTCGTTCCCAGAGAAATAGAACCTCAATCGTAAGCGAAGTCCTTTTCCCAATATCCTCTTATATTCCTGTTTTCGCATTGTGTGATGATTTTACCTTTTTTGCAGCGGTTGCTTGGATGCCCCATGAAATCCCCGACCTCGAAGACTGGGTCCGAAAATTAGCTGCGACCTCTTCGTATGATGAGCGCAAATAGCGTGACTTGTCGAGGGGTAAATAGGAGGCCAAACACCACGGTTAGTTCTTTTCCAAGTCTTTGATGCTTTTCCTTTTATCGGAGAAGCCTTCTTACTTATGCCTAATTCTCATTCATGCAGGCATTGGAGATGTCTCTGAAATGAGGCCAGCTCCGCCCGGGGAAGAGATTGAGTCCCCGATTCCAAAATCGGGGAAAGATAACAAGAGAAAAAGGGCTTCGAAACATGAAGACCCCCAAGAGAAGAGGGCCCCTACTCGGAGGAAAAAGAGGAAACTCATTTACATGGATATAGACTCAATCCCTCAACTAAATGATGAAGAAGAAGACGAGGGCGAAGAATCGGCGTTGGTGACCTGAGTTAGGAAGCTAGTTGAAGCCGTCAATCCCTCCGGACCAGAGACCCTGCCTCGTGGTGAGGAGGCTCCGATGAAAGACGCAGGCAAGGCCCCCAAATCGCCTGAGGTCAAGATTGATCCTCCGCCTTCAACAAATACACCGAAGGGGACAAGTAATGAGGCTCCCGAGGCTGAAGAGAACGCTCCGACCGACTCGCCTGGGGCCATGAGAATAGGTCACTCTCCTTCTCTACCATATTATTTCGAGGAGGCAATAAAGGAAGCTCAAGCCCTGCAAACGCCTGATCTGAGTGGAGTCCCCGGTGAAGAAGATCCTTTCTGGGATTGCTTTACTGGGGTTGATGACGCCACCGACCTCAACGATGCATCTACCCTCTTTGAAGAGGCTCATCGTCTTTTCTCTCGGGTAAGAATTAGTTCCTATCATTGTAATTTTTCTTTTTCCCTTTCCTCAACTGATATCTCTTTTTCTACGTAGGCCATTACCAGGTTTAGGGCCGAGCTGAGCCAATGTGAGGCCGAGATCAAGAAGCCTTCGGATGAAGGGAAGACCCCGAGGCTCTTTTGCAGCCAAAAGGAGGAGGACCTCAAGGACCTTTGGGCTGACTTGGCCAAAGCTCGCCAAAATGAGGCTGAGTTAGACAAGCAGGTAACCATCATTTTGCAAGAGTATGATCTATTTGACCCAACTGTGGAGGCTAACACTTCAGTGTCTCAGCTGCAGCAAAAATTGGAGATGATCGGGCAGCTTCGAAGGGAGGTCGATCAAGTTAAGGCCGACTGCAACCAGTGGAAAAAAAATATGGATCTGCTTGCTGCTGAGAAAAAGGCTGCTCTAGCTAAAATGGCCTCGGCTGAGACCCAGCTCCGGGGTGCGAAAGTGAAAATCCTGTCCCAAGCCAAGGAGATCAATGAGCTCGAGGCCAAACTTGCCGCAACCGTGGTCGAGGTCTCCAAAGCCAGGGCTATGGTCGAGAAGACAAAGGCCATGGATGATAAAACTGTTGTTGTGTACCTAAGGGACACTGAAGCTGCTCAAATGGAACTAAGGGAAGCCTCCAACCGGGAGAAACGGATCAGTGATTTTGCCAAGTGTCAATCCTGGAGGGAGACCCTCGAAGAGATCCATGCTCGAGGTTTTGACCTTATCGAGGAGATAGCCCAAGCAAAAGCGCTCGAAGCCGATGCCAAGTTTCTCGTCTCCTCTTCTGATGGTGACGATGATGAAGGCAACCAAAGTGGGTCCGATAATGAAGTTGGGCCCGAAGAGGAAGCTGCTCCCGAGGGAGAGATCAGCCCTAGGTATAGATAGGATTTTTTTTTCTCTTTCTGTATTTTTCTTTTTGCAAGACCTTTCATCGGTCTCTTGTATATATCTTTTTCCAAGTATATAAAGGAAGAATTTTCTTGAATGTTTTCTCGATGTTTCCTGCCTTATGAAGTCCTTACAATGACTTCATTCTTTTTAATTGTGTTTTTGATATTTTATCTCAGATGTTTTCTTCGAAATTGCCGTGGTCGAGTTCGAATAAGGTTCGAACTTTGGGGCATAGACCATTACGGGCTCGTGCCGGATAATGGTGAGTCCCCAAGCCATAATCAAGTTATTAATCATTTAGGCTTGGGATAATCAAACCCTTGGGTTCGGATCGGGTGAGAACAAGGTCTCAAACCCTAAGAATATCGACCCTTAGGCTCTTTTAGATCAGGCCATTATGGCCTCTAAGAGATGGCTAATTATTTCCCCTTTTCGGCGTAGAAGACTTAGTAAAATTTATTTATGCCTTGGCATTTTTTTCTACCCATTGGGTTTTTTGAGGGTTCGATGTCGATCAGAACCCTTTGTTTTTAGTGCCTTAGCACCAGTTCGTATTTGAATAATTTGATACCTCTTAAGGTTTTTTCGAGGGCTGATTTTATCGAAGCCCTTTGATTATTTTGCCGAGGGTAGCCTTTATTTAACCGGTTTTTGAGAATTCGAAGGCTCGTTTTTATTGCGAAATTCGGACGTCTCCGAGTCATGTTATTTTGGCCGTAGCCTCTAATATGGTCGTAGCTTTCAGGTGTGTCTCTTGGACTTGTTTCCCGATAACTTTTCGAACTTGTCTGAAATGTTAGTTCCCGAGGATGACGACCTTGGCCTTTACATCGGGGGTGCCTCTTTGAGGTCTTATAAACTCGAGTTTAGACAATTCGACTGTACTAACTGTCGACGATAGTCCCCGAGTATTCGAGGTGTGTTTGCGTTTTTGGCTCTTGAGCCGTTTCTCCCAGAATCACAAGTATGGAGTTCGTATAGTAGCAAATTTCTTTGATACACAAAGTGTTTGATATAGAAAGAATGATTCTTTGAATAATTCATACATGCGTACATATTTTTCCATTGGGGCTCGACTATTCTATATGGATACGGTTCATCTGACCGTTTGGCCCATTACAAAGTTTTCCTATCGAGGCCCTTTTTGGCGTGGAGTATTTCCTCGAAAATATAACCTCCGAGGGTGATGCCCCCCAGTATTCAAGGTTGATTGAAAAGAAGCCTTAGATACTGTTGAATTCTCCTTAGGTAGCCCATAGTTGTTGCCTCGTTAAAAACCTTGCCGGAAAAATCCATTTGGGATAAAACCCGATCTAAGGGAAAAAGAGTGCAACGCGTGCTTTAAAATCTAAGGTCTTTGTGTATAAGGGTGACCTCGACGTCTTTGATCAAACATCTGCAATGAGTTAGTCTTAAATGCAAATGGAAAAAGGAGAAGGTCATACCTTAGCAATAATATCGTTTGAGTAGTGATACATTCCAGTTGTTTGGCAATTGTTCACCTTCCATCGTGCCAAGTTTGTAAGATCCTTTTCCGATAACTCCGATGACTCGGTACGGTCATTCCCAATTCAGGCCTAGTTTGCCTTCATTCAAGTCTCGTGTACTGAGGGTGACTTTCCGTAGAACTAAGTCCCCGATATCGAAGTGTCGAAGGTTGGTCCCTCTATTATAATATCTCTCGATTCTTTGCTTCTGCGCAGCCATCCAAACAAGTGCAGCTTCTTATTTTTCATCTAATAGCTCGAGGCTAGTATTCATAGCCTCGTGATTTGATTCCTCCGATGCATGTCGAAATCTGGCGCTGGATTCCCCGACCTCGACTAGAATCTTGTATATTTGTAGATCTTTTATGTGTAAAAATGAAGATCTCTCCTATTAATATCGACCTCTAGCAGTTAAAAATTTATGAACATAAATGGGGATATTAGCAAGTAGGTCTTTAGGACGCCAAAATTAGTTGGGAAGACGCGAAATAAAGGCAGTCAACAGTGCAAGAGAAAAAAAAACAGTCAAAAAGTAAAAATTAGCTCGGTTAGCCATTTTTTAGCCGGCTATTAGTGTTTACCATATTTTAGATTGTAAAAATAGCAAAGTAGCACTGGTCCGGTTAAATATATGTTTTAGCCTTTTTGTCCCAACTAAAATACTGGAGTTCGAAGTTTCTGACAAGTGGAACCCAATATATTATGCTGGAATGCAAAGATTTAATGTATTTTTAAACACATGAAGATTCCTAACTTTTTAACCTTTACTAGCGCAAAATTCGGGAACGATTGCTGGTTTTTGAATCTTTACTAGCGCAAAACCCAAGAACGATTCCTAGTTTTTAAGTTCACATTTACTTCAATAATTTTGAATCTTTACTAGTATATAATCTATAATCTAAATATGGTTTCTGTTTTTTGAACCTTTACTAGTGAAAAATTCATGAAAGATTCATGATTTTTGAATTCACATTTGAATCAAATTTGAACCTTTACTAGTGTAAAATCTAAAATTCAAATATTTTTTTACTGATGTTTGAACATTTACTAGTGTAAAATTCAAAATTCAGAAAAAAATATTGATGTTCAAACCTTTACTAGTGCAAAATCTAAATAAGATCTAAGAACGTTTCATGATTTTTGAATTCACATTATATTTCAATAATTTTTAACCGTTAAATACAAAATTCAGTATACATTACTAGTTTTTGAACCTTTACTAGTGCGAAATTCAGGAAAATTTAGGAATGATTTATGATTTTTCGAATACTTCAACAAGTGAGAGCTACTGCTTCAGGTCATTCAAACTTTAGAAACAATTCCTGGATCATCTTATAAATGTTCAAAGTCTAGTAATCGTTTTTGAAGTTCTTTTGCGTTTTAGATAGAGATATTCTTGTCCATACATATATTTCTGCATTAATGAATGAGTATTTTGCCAATACAATTTAAAATATAGCTAAACTCTAATAGCCGACCTAAAAAATATAATTTACCAAACTTCCACAGTCAAAAATGCAAACGAGCCAAAGACGCTCAACGGGAAAGGCTCAAAGAACAAAAGAAGAGAGAGAATTTGGTAGATTACAAATAAATCAAATGTATTTCGTTCTTCTAAGATTTGAATTTTTATTTATCTTTTCAAATTTAGTGGCTGGGTCAATTTTAAAGTGAAACTTTTGAATTGTTGAAAGGAATTTTTATATGGTATAACTAATATTTAGTAGGTATTTACCATCAGTAACTATAGTTTAAAATAATTACGATACATAGCTAATTTTTTATTTTATAGTAAATTTACCTTCCACACAATTTTCAGATCTCTCCCTCCTTATCACAACCCTAAGAACCATCTTCTCTCCGAAAACCTCTATGTTGTCGCCACGCCAGACCATCTCTGCACCGCCATCATCGGAAATTGCCGCTACGGTCTCCAAATGGTCCTAAATTTTTACCATCTCTTGCTCTCACCCTCCTCTACACGAATTCATAGCATATTTCTTTTAGTTCCTCATAAAACTTCGTAGATCTGAGAAAAAACTAAAAAAAAAATAAAACTTTATTTTCCAAATTCATTGAGTTCCGGCCACTTTCACCCATGAAACATACATGAAAGGATAGATCTTGGGTGGATCTATCTTTTGACATTATTTTTATTCGGAAATTCCGAAAGAACTTTTTTCGGCGAGCCTCCAGCGAAGCGTCAGAAAATACATTTAGTATAAATACAATATATTATTATATGTATTCTCTATTTAAGTGTAACTATAGTGTATTTTTATTTTGCGGAAATTCTAATTGTATTTCTCAAATCTAGCCGGATTTGAGTGCATTTTTCTTTTTGAATGTAAATACAATTTTTTTTTGTTGGTATTTTTGCCTTATTTTATTTATTCTGAAGGAGATTTTTCGGCAAATCCCTGTTTTTTTTTTTTTTTGAATTTTGTAGTTTGAATACAGTCAAATGGAATACAGCGTAAAAAGTAGCAACTAATAAATACAGTGAATTGAATACAACTGAATATCCCTGTATTTTTTGATATTTTTGTTTGAATATAGTGTAAAAGTAGGCTACAAATGAATACAGTGAATCGAATATAACCAAATATTATTATTTTTTAATATTTTTTGAATACAGCCGAATTGAATATAGTAAATTAAATACAACCGAATTAAATACAATAAAATACATTTATTGCTACAATTCGTAATTAGCTAAATTATAGCTACAACTTATTAGAAGCCTTCAAACTACAACTGTTTCTGTAAGTTCTCTTGTTGAAATAAAACTGATGGATTAGTGGAAATTGCATGTCAGATGGTACGGGTTTTCAAATGTCACAGAAATTTACATAAAAGATATCTCTTCGATTAAAATATATGCCACACGAAATAAATTCCAACTCATGATACTTGTTGCTACGCCTATTATATATTCTCTAAAGAAAAAATTACCGACATTAAACTTTACTCCAAAAGTATTTAATTTAGCCTTGACAAGTTCAAAATGACCAACTTTTTGAGATGAGTCACTATTTTAATCTTAAAATTGGATACATGTTCACAATAAAGAGGAAGAATTAAACTCCGATTTGAGACAAAATGGAGGACTTTGTCATAATAAAACAATACTAACAATTATTAGGGCTCAATTCTAGATATGACGGGATCGACTATATGAATTGCTACCGATCCATATTTCTCATCTAAACTTGTCTTAAATTAATATTATATAAAAAATAAAAATAAAAATAAAATAAATAGTACTACAACTTCTTCATATAATTTAAGAAAGGTATGGGAACTTCTTCATAATAATAAATAACAAACAAATCATTTGTAAAATTATTTGTTATCCTACCATATATTAGTATTAAAATTTGTAATGTTACAATGATAAAAGCAAAAAATGCAGAAATATGATATTTTTTGGGATGATCTATAACTTTTGACCCTCGCTTGTCCAATGAACAAACCTTCAAGGTCAAAAGTTAAAAGTGTTACTCATAGAACAAGTGAGGGGCAACACTTGTTAATTTTAATGTTCAGTCTATAAAAAAGTGGGATAAAAATTTAAGATCATCTACCTCGAAGGCTATTTGTGTACCTGATAAAAGGGCCACCAAAGAATAATTGCAACTAAGGTTGCTAAAGAAATGGAGCCAAGTAGAGTTATTAGATTGTTAAACAAACATTAAAAATGGAGGCAAGTTGTATTGGGAAAAAACTGAATTTAAATATTGAAGATGACATGTAATGACACGTAGACCGGTCAAATAGTCAAAGCATGGCAAACAGTTAGAAGACACGAGTAACAATAGATGCGGGAGAGAAGATACTTAAAGGTACGAGCTACTATCCAGATGAGACGAGACTCGTACCTGTTCGAGCCATTTAAAGCTCGAAGATCAGAAGGAATTGAAGATATGAATCTGATAGCGTAAAAGAGTCCAAATTCAACATTAAATGCCAAATACGTTAGAGAATTTGTATTTAATAAGAATAATTGAATAACGTTTCTTTTAATGTCATTTACTGCTCGTAATTGCCTCATTAAGACAAAGGTATTACACTTTCTCTTAGAATTGACTATAAAAGGAGAAAGTCACAACATCTGTAGGACACGAAATATCATTCCGATTATACTGAAATATACTCTTATTCATTGCTTTATTGTTGTTCACAAAATCTCTTATTTCTTGATTATCAGTAACCCGATTTCTCTATTAAATTCTAGTTTTAACCAAATATTCAGTTTTTTGGTTAAACAAATTGGTTCTGTTACCAGGAATCTGATAATCTATTCTCTTTAAGTTACATTTTATCTGTTATTATCATCATGTCGAACAACAACAACAACAATAACAGTGAGAATACCTTGGGAAACCATGAACATCAAGTCCATCAAAATCAAGGTGATTTACAAAACATTAACGTGGTTCCTCCCCCTCAAAATTCACCACGTCAATCTCGTGAAGGCACTCCTACTCCTGAATCCCGGGCTGTTGAATAAGAGCAATCTGAATATTCTGAAGGAGCGGATGACGCTTTACAGAAAGTAATTGATGCACGGGTTAACAAAGCTCTTCAAACTCTTGTCAGTCGATTACCTGTTGCACCACCCACACCTACGCCTAATAACAACACACTGGAGAATCCTCGTTCTGGCCTTATCAATTCTGGAAATGGAGGAACCCCCAGTGAGCCACAGGAAGGAGAACCAGGTAATTCAAGTAATTCTCATTTGCAAAATTTAGTACTAACTTTGCAGAAACAGCTTAAGGAGCAAAATGAGCGCATCGAGCAAATCCCTGGTGTTCCTCCTGTGATCAAAGGAGTGGATGTGGATAAGTACTCGCAACAACCTTGGAAACCAAGTGCTGCTCCCCTTCCAATCCCTAAAAAGTTCAAAATGCCTGAAATCTCGAAATATGACGGCACAACAGACCCACGTGATCACGTAACTGCATTTACTACAGGTGTAAAAGGCAACGATTTGACCAAGCAAGAAATTGAATCCGTGTTGGTCAAAAAATTTGGAGAAACACTCACCAAGGGTGCATTAACCTGGTATTCTCTTTTACCTGAAAATTCTATAAACTCTTTTGCTGAGCTTGCAGATTCTTTTATTAAAGCGCACTCGGGAGCTCAAAAGGTTGAAAAAAGAATGGAAGACATTTTCAAAATTAAACAAGGGGACTCAGAGTTGCTCAGAGATTTTGTTGATAGATTCCAACGTGAAAGGATGACTTTACCCCGTGTACCTGATAATTGGGCTGCAATAGCTTTTGCAAGCAACTTAAATGATAAAAGTTCAGAAGCCACGAGAAGACTTAAAGAAAGCCTTCGAGAGTTCCCTGCAACCACTTGGAATGACGTTTATAACAGGTACAGTACGAAGTTGCGAATTGAGGAAGATACCGTACCTCAGTTTCATCATGAAGAAAGGAGCAATTCCAGGAGGTCAGAAACC
>NW_017673978.1:89255-99431 GCF_001879085.1 Nicotiana attenuata
AACAATGAAACACAGTATGAAGCTGTCATTGCAGGTTTGGAATTGGCTCGGGAACTTGGCATAACCCAGATTATAATCAAGAGTGATTCACAACTTGTT
Source organism: Nicotiana attenuata (assembly GCF_001879085.1). Classification (NCBI taxonomy): domain Eukaryota; kingdom Viridiplantae; phylum Streptophyta; class Magnoliopsida; order Solanales; family Solanaceae; genus Nicotiana; species Nicotiana attenuata. The sequence continues at coordinate 89,355 of NW_017673978.1, forward strand.
GTTAACCAGATGCTGGGGACTTATGCGGACCAGGGAATACACAAATGCAAGAATACTTAGGAAAGTACGTGAATTATAAAGCAGTTTCAGACGTGGAAAGTTGTGCAGATACCAAGAGATGAGAATTTAGAGGCAGATGCTTTAGCCAATCTCGCATCTGCAGCATACGTGGCAAAAGATGCAAATGCTTCAGTTGTACATTTATTTCATTCCATTCTCGAGCCTGATAAGAATGAGATAAATTTTAATAATTTAACCTGGGATTGGAGAAACGAGATTGTTGCTTTTCTGCAGTATGGAACCGTACCTGATGACAAAAGGAAGGCACACGCGCTTCGTAAAAAGGCTGCTCGTTACTGTTTATATCAAGGGAACCTTTATCGAAAGATGTTCGGTGGACCATTAGCAAGGTGTCTTGGACCTTCCCAAACAGAATATGTAATGAGAGAAATACATGAAGGACATTGTATAAATCATGCGGGAGGAAGGTCGTTGGTAAAAACATTGATTCGAGCTGGGTATTATTGGCCTAAGATGGAAGAGGAAGCAAACAGTTTCGTGTATAAATGTGATAAATGTCAAAGGTACGGGAATAATATGCATAGACCAGCTGAGTTACTGCATCCCGTCATAGCTCCGTGGCCCTTTATGAAATGGGGGATGGATATCGTAGGTCCATTACCACAAGCAAAAGGTCAGGTGAAGTTTCTACTTGTACTTACTGATTATTTCACTAAATGGGTAGAAGCGGGAGCATTTAAACAGGTACGAGAAAAGGAGGTCAAAGACTTCATTTGGCGTAATATCATATGTCGATTTGGTGTGCCAAAGGAGATTGTTTGCGACAATGGCCCTCAATTTATCGGAGCTCAAGTCACTGAGTTTTTTGAGAGCTGGCAAATTAAAAGAATCACATCTACACCTTATCACCCAGTAGGCAATGGGCAAGCAGAATCAACGAACAAGGTCATTATTAACAACTTGAAGAAAAGGTTACAAGATTCAAAAGGTAATTGGCCTGAGGTATTACCTGGAGTATTATGGGCTTATCGTACAACGACAAAAACAAGCACGGGAGAAACACCATTTTCAATGGTTTATGGTGCAGAAGCCTTAATCCCAGTTGAAATAGGAGAACCGAGCACACGATATGCTCAGGCAACGGAAGAATCAAATGGTGAAGAAATGCGGGTAAACCTTGATTTGCTCGAAGGAAGAAGAGAAGCCGCATTAATAAGGATGGCAGCACAAAAGCAAGTGATCGAACGATATTACAACAGGAAAGCACGATTGCGATACTTCAAAACTGGGGACTTCGTGCTTAAAAGGGTTTTTCAATCTACAAAGGCAGCCAACGCGGGTAAACTAAGTCCAACCTGGGAGGGACCCTACAGAGTTCGGGACATTGCAGGAAAAGGAGCATACGAATTAGAAACAATGGACGGGAAGGTGCTTCCCTCACATTGGAATGCAGTTCATTTGAAGAGATACTACTTCTAAGGAAAAACCCACGGTCAGGTATCACCATGTTAAATTATTTATTTTTTGAATTGTTAAAATTTTACTAACGATTTTAGATGATAGGCAAAACGCTAACCCGTACTAAATGATGAGTCACGACCTGTAAGGCAAAAGGGAATAAACTAAAATTCCTAGCCCAGGGTTACAATTATTCTGATAGAAGTATACACGGGTTAAGCAGTCTTCATCTATAATCGCACCCTCGAGTCCCGTATATATTTCCTTTTCAGGAAAAGGACCAGGTGAAGAAGATTACCAAGTGCTCGAGGCTTCATACTTCACCGCTCAAACACTTGGGGGACTACATATTGTACACAGATACGTGCGGGAAAACAGATATGTAGATGAAAGTTGAAAAACAAAGAGACAAGTGTCGAGCAGGAGCTACGGAACCTCAACATTTATCATTGTGTTCTTTCCCATCAAAACAAATGAGGATATAAAACATTCATCATAGTGCTCGAACTCATGGGAACAATGGAGTCACCTCTCAAACCCTTCCTAGTACATGAAGATAGGGTCATGACGATATACTGAAACGGGTTATAAGAAAAAACCTTGTTAGAATTATATTTATTTTGCAAAAATCTGTTACAAGAAAAACAGTTACGAGAAAGTTATAGATGTATTTTAATACATGTAATATTCAAAAGCTTGTCAAAGTTCGTGAATAAAAACTTGTCAAAGTGGTTCCAAGCGAAACATGTGTGTTCCTATTTCTTTCATCGTATTGTAACACCATTATGAAGTTGAGACGTCTTCTTCATTAAGTGTCGATATATATAAAAGGGCCCTCTTTTATAAGCCTCATGTTAATAAGTCATGAGAAGGATCATAAAGCATTTTCAAAGTTTAAAAAATGCTAAACTATTCTATAAGTCCTAAATAGATAAGAAAAAGGCAAGAATAGAACATTTTGAAGTACTAATAAACTTCTTTATATAGTTAAAAAGACTAAGTAAAAACTTAGTCAACAAGTGCCCCATTATGATAACTGGGGACTTTTTCCACCAATCAACAAAGCAAATAAAAATAAAGTTTTAAAACATAAACTGGTCACTGAGGGGCTGGAGCATCAGAAGTTGTGATATCAGCTTCACTTTCAGGAACGGTAACTTCTGAAGAAACAGCAACAGAAGCGGTTTCAGCTGGGATTGAAATGGTAGATTCTTCGAGGGGAGCAAGAGCCACGGAAGCGTCAGCTTCCTCAAACCGATTCATAGAAGTTTCACCCTCGGGAGCTGGAATAGCAACATTTTCAACTTCAATTGTCACAGCAGCAGCTTCTTCATTTAAAGGTTCTTCAGTCACGGGAGCTTCATCTGCCGGAGAAGGAAAGTCAAGTGGTTGTTGGGTCATCTCAATGGTTTTCAAAACCTTGGCCAATTCCGATTCTAAATCAAAGTTTTCTTGTCTGGCCTCAGTTAAAGCATCACGACGAGAGTTTAGAAAAGCCCAACTCACTTCTATATTAAAATTCTCCTCAAGAAGCTCATAATCCCTTTCCCACATAGCAAGATCATTCTTTAACACTTGATTTTCAGCTAAAGTGGAATCAAGGGTGGCTTCAAGGGAGGCATGAGAACTCTCCAATGCATGAACCTTATCAGAGGAGATCTTCAAATCAGCTTGAGCTTGAGTCAAGTTTTGTACTAACTCTCCTGCATATTCTTCTTTCTTGTTCAAGAGTGCTTTAAGTTCTCTGATTTCTTCACTTGACTTTGATAATTGCTCTGAAAAGGAACACTCGAGGCGCTCCTTGTCCTTCTCGGCTTTACTAGAAGAAGCCTTGGCCTTCGCTAAATCCGAAGTCAGAGTCCGCTTTTGCTGCTCCAGGTTACAGTTGCTTTCTTGCAATTCTTTTATCGTGTCTTGAGCATTTTTAAACTGTTCCTTCCAATTAGTTGCCTCCAGCTGGGCTTCCTTAGCTACCCTCTCAGCCTCGAGAATAGTCTTATCAGATTCACGAGCCTTCTTTTCTAAAAGGGAAATTCTTCCCATCAACTCCGTACCAATAAGGTTGGCCTACAAAGACAACTCATGAAGATAAGAATCTAGAAATAATAAAAAAAAAATTATTAGAAAGTAAAGGGAGAATACCTTCAACGTAGAATGAACTATGTCATTCATCAAAGTTAAGCAACTGTGACTGTCCATCTTTTTCTTCTCAATATCTCCAATTAAAGGCTTAAGCCAGACATCTGCTCCACCAGACTTCCTTAAAAGACTGTTAGTAGCAGGAACCTCAAGTGTTACACTCCTCATAGCTAAACTTCTGCTACTAGAACCCTCCTCTGCATGCTGAACAGAGGAAGGGGGAGCTATAGAAGGAGGAACGGTAGAAGAGGTGAAAATAACAGGAGTCGAGGGAGTCGAAGCAGGTAAAGGAGCAGAAATTGACAAAGAAGCAGGAACAGATAAAATGGGCAAAGATGTACTTGAAACTAAAGAAGGAATAGAAGGAATAGGAATGGAAGAGGAAAGAGGAACCTCATCTAAAACCGGACCTAGATCACCACTTTCGAAACCCTCAGTGAAGAGACGTTGAGTGGATTCAATGGTGTCCCTGGGGATGGTTTCATCATCGGAAACAATATTAACCGGAGAGGAGGCACGGGTAGGAGAAATTTCAGCTTCATCTTCAGAAATGATACGTCTCCTGACTCTAGGTCTAACTGCCAAAGAGGTGTCTTCATCTTCATCATCCTCGGAATCCTCTTCAACAACTTTCCTCTTTGACAGCGTAGCTTGTGCTCTCTCCAAAGAAAGAGGAGTACCAAAAGAAGCTCGAAGGGCAATAGCTACTTCAGCTGACATTCCTCGAATAGCAAATCCTGACAGAAAGAAGGATAAAAAGTTAGAAGAGGGGAAAGAATTTAACATACGGGAAACAATAAGAGACGCATACCGTGAGTTTTTACTTTCCAACCATGTTTGTTAGAAATAGATTTCCAGGTTCGTGCCTCCATAGGCACGGCCTTCAAAATAGCATCTACCCAACCACGGAAATTAGGAACGGGTTCCACATCTCCCATGGTTGCTACAAAAAAGCAAAAAAGAATGAAATTAGAAAAGGAGTTGAAATAAAACAAACACGGCAAGAAAGAAATACTTACGTGCAAGGTTCCATTTCTCAGGGAAAGGAATATTTGATTCACCCACCAAATCAACCGTGGGTACCGCAACATAACGGGTGTACCAGCCTCGATCTTTATCATCTTCAGGGCTTACCAAAACCCTTTTACTTCTTGCGGTTAGGGTAAAAACACCATTGCGAAACAGCTTGGGGTGGTAAAGATGAATCAGATGAGAGAAGGTAAAATCGACATCAGCCTTTACCGATACATACCTTAAACAAGCTACTGCTCTCCATACGAGAGGGCCAATTTGAGCCAAACAAATTTTGAAAAAACGACAAAAATCGAGTATGACTGAGTCGATAGCAGGAATAAATCCCAAAGTAAAGGGATAAGTATAAACAGAGGAAAAACCAATCCTATAAGAAGATATTCTCTGGTTTGGGTTAGGAATAACTATATGAAGGTCATCTCTCCAACGACAATCTTTTCGAACAGTGGAAATTAAGGGTTCAGTAATTAAAGAAGGATAAGTGTCAGCTCTCTCTAATTTAATTACTTGGTCACGAAGGGATTCTTTATCATGCTCGAAAGATAAATCAGTTGGCACTATTTCTTCGACCAAAGGTTCTTGCATCGACTCAGAAGATTCTTTGCCTTTAGAGGAAGATCTATTAATGAAAGAACCTCTAGAAGTAATACCAGAGCTAGAAGAAGGAGTGATGGAACCAGAGGTACCACCACGAATGGATCCAAGGCCACGAAGTCTACCCCCTCTACCCCTTCTATGTCTCACAGGGGCATTGGGGAAACTGTGAAGAATTGGGACTCTTCTAGGGTTGGGATTTGAAGATGACATGGTAGAAAGGCGTGAACAGAGGAAGAAGTGAATAGAAGTAAATAGTGAAATATTAGGTAAAAAATTGTGGAAGGAGGATTAAGTTTATATAAAAGCAACCGTCAAAGATTAAGAAGTGTAATGATGGAAAGCCTATAATAAAGGCAACTATCACTTCGTGAATAGTGGAGTTGAAGAAGCCTTGAAAAAAGGCTGCAGAATTACAGAGCTAATGAGAAGGAAACACGTGTGCGATGCATTAAATAGAAAAGACAACTGAAGCGTTAGTACTGTCATAGCATTAATTATGGCAAAAATTCCCTTTTTAATAAAGATCCACTTCCCAAATATTTAATTGATAAATAAATGGAAAGTGGTGGGACTATCTGTATTGGGAAAAAACTGAATTTAAATATTGAAGATGACATGTCATGACACGTAGACCGGTCAAATAGTCAAAGCATGACAAACAGTTAGAAGACACGAGTAACAATAGATGCGGGAGAGAAGATACTTAAAGGTATGAGCTACTATCCAGATGAGACGAGACTCGTACCTGTTCGAGCCATTTAAAGCTCGAAGATCAGAAGGAATTGAAGATATGAATCTGATAGCGTAAAAGAGTCCAAATTCAACATTAAATGCCAAATACGTTAGAGAATTTGTATTTAATAAGAATGATTGAATAACGTTTCTTTTAATGTCATTTACTGCTCGTAATTGCCTCATTAAGACAAAGGTATTACACTTTCTCTTAGAATTGACTATAAAAGGAGAAAGTCACAACATCTGTAGGACACGAAATATCATTCCGATTATACTGAAATATACTCTTATTCATTGCTTTATTGTTGTTCAAAAAATCTCTTATTTTTTGATTATCAGTAACCCGATTTCTCTATTAAATTTTAGTTTTAACCAAATATTCGGTTTTTTGGTTAAACACAAGTAGAGTTAGAAGGCATGTGCTACAGCCTCGACCGACCTAATAAATCCACCATTTGCATATTAGAATGGGCATAGTGCATGTGCGCCACATTTCCAAGGTTTTCGTCAACTAACTTCTTCACCCACGTCGCCTTTAATAAGAGTGCATATTACGCCCCTCATCTCCTTAGGTATAACACATTTTTTATTTGATTTGGTACAATTATTCGACTTACTATATAAATTCATTTAGTATTTTGTTAGGAAAAAATAATTATATTTAACTTAGATATATCATTTAAATATTTTATTGCTCTAGACCCAATTGCCTCTACTTCTGATTTGGCCGAAAGGGTCTTAGATGTGTTTGGCTAAGTTTATAAGCTGGTTAAACTAGTTTATAAACATTTTTGCCTTATCTACGCGCTTGGTAACATTAAAAATACTTATAAGATAAGTGCTTATAAACCAAAATCAGTCAAAAATCATAAGTTAGTCACCCCCAACTTATGCCTTTTTAGCTTATAAGTGCTTTTGATTTGACCAAAATTTTTGCTATTTTATCATCAGTAACCTTTTTATAATTCCTAAAATATCGTTACTAAAACATTACGCCTAATCTTTTCCATAACTCCATTTTTCATCTTTTTCCCGACCCCTTTCGAGACCAAGCTGCTATTGTTCTCCTTTTTTGAAACAAAAAAACAAGTTGCAATTGTTCTGCCATAGTTAGAATAAATCTGATTCTAGGTAACTATTCTACCGTAGAAAACAATTTGTTAGAATAAATCTGATTTGGGGTGAGAGAGCTCTTTCGTTTGTAAATCATACATCTTCTCCTTTAATATTTTATAATTCTTCCGCGTTTTGTTATGAAGAATGATTTTTTCCCATGATATTTAGTTAATAATTGTGGCATCTTAGAGTATTAAACTTTAGAGTGAATTGTTGAATCGTGGCTGTTTCCAACAACATATGTTGTTGTGTTTTGTGTTAAAATATGACCTAAAAGCTTAGGGAAATGACACCGAAAAATAACAATAATAATATTGCAATAATATTATTTGTAAGCATATACATGAATTGGCTTGAGTCGTGCTAGGCACTGTCCTAAGAAACTATTTCAGCAATGTGAAATTTTCCCCAGGATTAAACAAGCCCATCTCTATTTGTTTAAAGGATACAGGAATCAGCAAAATCAGATATTACAAGCCCAACTATTTAAAAGAGGGAACAAAACAAAGTAGACTATAAATGTTTTAAGGAGGAAGAAAAGGAACGAAAGAGGCAAAGTAAAAAATGTGCTGATGCATGATGGCTATTTTGAAGGCCTATTTATAGGCTAATTGAGAGGCTTAGGGCATGCCAAGTGTATGACACTTGTTTGGAACTTCCCATGCAAGTTGCCACATGGATGGACATTTGTCCATTTTTGGAAAATATCACAACAGTTCCCCCACATATTTTCAAAAAATTCATACAAAGAGGAGTAAGATTAGCTGAATTTGTATGGTCCAAATGCAATAGGTTTGGTGTCTTTTGGACTATGAACCAAACTTAGATCAATAAAGTTTAACTCACAGAATTACTAGTGAAATATAATATTTCTATGAACCAATAATTCTTATTGTAAGTAAGAGATTTTATCAATCACATTTCGACCCCCGGTAATTTTGCTGTTCAACGTGATTTTGCGCCCAATAGGCCATGCGCGTGCCTGGTTATTCACGAGAGCTCTAGAGACTAGGCCAAAATCTCATAGGAGCGGCCCACTCCACTCTCATATAGGTGAATTCATCAAGTGTATACTGCTTTTAAATACACCATCCATAAGGACTATGAATTTCATTAAGAGTTATAACTCAGCCTCTCAATTAGTAGCAGTCAAGCACTCTCTTTTAGTACTTCAGTGCCAATATCGACTTGTTATTACCCATATGAACCTACTTCATGGGATCTCCAATCACATAGGTTGGGTTACCATCTCTATTGATAACATGTCGGCCTTAACCCCATCTCTTTTGAGGTTTGAAGAATTAATTTTCTTCCCACAGGTTTAGTCAGAGGATCGGCCAAATTAACTTCTGACCTCACATAATCAATGAAAATTATTCCATCTTTCAGCAGCTGCTTTATGACATCATGTCTCAATTTCATGTGTCTACTTTTACAATTATATGATTTATTCTTTGCTATAGCTATTGCCGCCTGGCAATCACAATGTATAGACACAGGAGGCAATACGTCCTTTATTAAAGGGATATTAGCTAAGAAGTTTCTTAGCCACTCAGCCTATGAACCAGCTAACTCCGGAGCTACAAACTCTGATTCCATAGTCGATCTAGCAATGATCGTCTGTTTAGCTTATTTCCACGATATTGCACCACCACCGAAGGTGAATACATAACCACTAGTAGATTTTGTTTCATCTGAATCAGAGATCCAGTTGTACTCTTCTAAAATAGAAGGAAATCCACTATATAGGATACCATAATTCATGGTTCCTCTCAAATATTTTATTAGTCTATCTAATGCTGACCAATGCTTTCTGTTGGGATTTTGAGTATATCTACTCAGTCTACACACTGCATAGGCTATATCAGGCCTTGTAAAATTCATTAAATGCATCAGACTCCCAAAAATCTGAGCATATTTAGACTGAGCAACTGGGTCACCATTATTCCTTTTCAACTGAGAGTTAGCATCAAAAGGAGTGCTCACAGATGTGACATTAAAATATTCAAACTTCTTAAGAAGTCTCTCAATATAATGTTCTTGCGACAACATTATGCCATCTTCACCCTTATAACTTTAACTCCCAATATCATATTTACTTCACCCAGATCTTTCATATCAAAATTAGAAGACAAAAATAATTTAGTACTTTGCACAATATTTAAACTTGTACCAAATATAAGCATGTCATCATGTCACGACCCGGATTTCCCACCCTCGGGGGTCGTGATGGCGCCTACTCGTGGAAGCTAGGAAAGCCAAGAACCTTTACACACATTAACCTATCTCGTTTTATACATGATTAAACAATTAAATTATCAATGAATAAGCAGTTAAGAGACAGCGAAAAGTAAAATTTAGCGGAAGTCTGAACTAAATATAGAAACAGCATCTAGAAAGCCAATACAAGTCTCTACCCAGCATCTGGTGTCACAATAATACACGGACTGTCTAGGATTACTACAAATAAGAGTTTGAAATAAAGGACATAGTCTGTTTCGAATACAAATGTCAACAGAACATGAAAACTGATAGAAGGGACGCCGGGCCTGCGGACGCCAGCAAGGCTACCTCGGAGTCTCGTGGACTGGAGGTCGGCTCCCTGACTACTGCTGCGCACCGTAAGCTGCTCCGACGCCTGGATCTGTGAAAAAGAGCACAGAGTGTAGAATCAGCACAACCGACCCCATGTGCTGGTAAGTGCATAGCCTAACCCCGACGAAGTAGTGACGAGGCTAGACCAGACTACCACATAAACCTGTGCAGTTATATATATATATATTCACACACACACATCTACAGCGGGAAAATAACAAGAATAAACATTTTAAATGGGAGGGGGGACATGCTTCGGGGATAGCAGATAATACAGAATTGCAGGAGAATAATAGGAACATAAATAAATTAACTCTAACACGGATAATGAAAATAAAAGTAGATTTCACTGTCAGTACACATCTCGTTGCAGGCGTGCAACCC
>NW_017673978.1:100627-113374 GCF_001879085.1 Nicotiana attenuata
GTTAAGGAGTGAAGAAAATAAGTTAGAAATCACTTACCAACGTTTTGGAGAAGAAGGGTTGCTTGAAAAATCGCCTCTTATGTTTTTAGGGTTTTGAAAAGTGAAAAATGACTGAAAATCCCGTTTATTTATACCCCTCTGGGACCCCCTGTGCGGACCGCATTAAATGGACCACGGCCGCACAAGCTTACCTGAAGACCTGCAGTTCAGCACCCTGTGCGGACCGCACAGCCTTCACCGCGCCCCGCACAAAGGCGACCGCGGCCGCGCTGGCCCCTCCGCGGTTGCACGCGATTTCTCGCGGACCGCGTTAGAGGGTGCAGAGACCTGCAACTCCTGAACCTGCAACATCTGATTTTCTAAGCTTAAGGCATCCCGGAACCCACTCGAAACTCACCCGAGCCCTCAAAACTCAAACCCAAGTACACACACAACCTCATAAACATCCTTCGGACTTATTCGTGCGATCAAATCGCCTAAATAACATCAAAAACATCGCATTAAACCTCAAAATTCAATAATTCTTTCAAGCTTCATAAAGCATCAAATTTCCCAATTTAGGTCCGAATCACGTCAAACGACGTCCGTTTTCAACCAAATTTCACAGGAAGGACTTAAAACATATATAAGACCTGTACCGGCCGCCGGAACCAAAATACGGGCCCGATTCTAATCAAATTTCATTTTCAATTTCCTTAAACAATTTCAGAAAATAATTTTTACAAAAAAATTTATTTCTCGGGCTTGGGACCTCGAAATTCGATTCCGGGCATGCGCCTAAGTCCCATATTTTCCTACGGACCCTCCGGGACCGTCAAATCACGGGTCCGGGTCCGTTTGCCAAAAAGGTTGACCAAAGTCAAAGTTATTCATTTTAACATCAAAATTTAGCATTTTCCCTACAATTTCACATTTAAGCTTTCCGGCTACGCGCCCGGACTGTGCACACAAATCGAGGCGACTCTAACCAAGGTTTTCAAGGCCTCGGAAGCACATAATTCATTTAAAACAGGTGATGACCCTTTGTGTCGTCACATTCTCCACCTCTAAAATAATCGTTCATCCTCGAACGGACAGAAGAAAGAAGTACCTGAGTCGGGGAAAAGATGAGGATAACGGCTCCCCATATCGGGCTCGGACTCCCAGGTCGATGCCACAGGAAGCTGACCTCTCCACTGAACACGAACAGAAGGAAAACTCTTCGACCTCAACTGACGAACCTGCCGGTCTAGAATAGCTATCGGCTCCTCCTCAGAAGACAAGTCCTTGTCCAACTGGACAGTGCTGAAATCTAACACATGGGATGGATCGCCGTGATACCTCCGAAGCATGGACACATGAAACACTGGATGCACGGCTGATAAGCTCGGTGGCAAAGCAAGTCTATAAGCCACCTCTCCCACTCGATCAAGAATCTCAAGCGGACCGATGAACCTAGGTCTAAGCTTGCCTTTCTTCCCAACTCTCATCACGCCTTTCATAGGCGACACTCGGAGCAATACCCACTCACCGACCATAAAAGCCACATCTCGAACCTTGCGGTCTGCATAGCTCTTTTGCCTGGACTGAGCTGAACGAAGCCTAGCCTGAATGATCCTGACCTTGTCCAAGGCCTCCTGAACCAGATCCGTACCCAACAACCGAGCCTCTCCCGGCTCAAACCATCCAACCGGAGACCGACACCGCCTACCATATAAGGCCTCATAAGGAGCCATCTGGATGCTCGACTGGTAGCTGTTGTCGTAGGCAAACTCCGCCAAAGGCAAAAACTGATCCCACGAACCTCCAAAGTCAATGACACAAGCTCGGAGCATATCCTCCAAAATTTGAATAGTCCGCTCGGACTGTCTGTCCGTCTGGGGATGAAATGCTGTGCTCAACTCAACCCGTGTGCCCAACTCTCGCTGAATTTCTCTCCAGAAGCGCGAGGTAAACTGCGTACCCCGGTCCGAAATGATAGATACGGGCACACCATGAAGGCGAACAATCTCCCAAATGCAGATCTCAGCTAACCTCTCAGAAGAATAGGAGACTGCCATGGAATGAAATACGCTGACTTCCTACACAAAGCATCGGCCACCACATTGGCCTTTCCCGGATGATATAAAATGGTGACATCATAATCCGTTAACAACTCCAACCACCTTCCCTGCCTCAAATTCAACTCCTTTTGCTTGAACAAATACTGAAGACTCTTGTGATCCGTGAACACCTCACATGCCACGCCATGCAAATAATGCCTCCAAATCTTTAATGCGTGAACTATGGCTGCCAACTCCAAATCATGAACCGGATAGTTCTTCTCATGAATCTTCAACTGCCGCGAAGCATAGGCAATAGCCTTGCCATCCTGCACCAACACTACACCAAGTTCAATACGAGATGCACCACAATAAACTGTATAAGGCCCGGAACCTGTGGGCAAAACCAACACCGGTGCCATAGTCAGAGCTATCTTGAGCTTCTGAAAGCTCGCCTCACACTCGTCCGACCATCTGAACTGGGCACCCTTCTGGGTCAACCTGGATACCCTCTGTTGACACAACATGACCCAGGAATGCAACTGAACTCAACCAGAACTCACACTTCGAAAACTTGGCGTACAACTGACTATCCCTCAAAGTTTGAAGAACCACTCAAAGATGCTGCTCGTGCTCCTCTCGACTGCGGGAATATATCAAAATATCATCATGAAGACTATCACGAACGAATCCAAATAAAGCCTAAACACTCGATTCATCAAATCCATAAGAGCTGCTGGGGCATTTGTCTATCCGAATGACATCACCAAGAACTCATAATGCCCGTACCGAGTGCGGAAAGCTGTCTTAGGGACATCGGATGCCTAATCCTCAACTGATGGTAGCCAGATCTCAAGTCAATCTTTGGAAATACCTTGGCACCCTGAAGCTGATCAAACCAATCATCAATCCTCGGCAATGGATACTTATTCTTGATCGTAATCTTGTTCAATTGCCGGTAATCAATACACATTCTCATTGACCCATCCTTCTTTTTAACAAACAACACCGGCGCACCACAAGGCGAAACACTGGGCCTAATGAAGCCCTTCTCAAAAAAATCTTGCAACTGTTCCTTTAACCCTTTCAACTCCGGCGGCGCCATACGATACGGCGAGATAGAAATGGGCTGAGTGCCCGGAGCCAAATCAATGCAGAAATCAATATCCCTGTCGGGTGGCATGCCCGGCAGGTCTGAAGGGAAAACATCAGGAAACTCACGAACAACAGGCACAGAATTTATGGAAGGAACCTCAGCACTAGAATCACGAACATATGCCAAATAGGCCAAACACCCCTTCTCGACCATAAGTTGACCCTTCACATAAGAGATAACACTATGGGTAGAATGACCAGGAGTCCCTCTCCACTCTAAACGAGGCAAACCCGGTAAAGCTAAGGTCACAGTCTTGCGTGACAGTCCAAGATAGCATGGTAAGGTGATAACCCGTCCATCAGCAATATAACACCGAAATCATCCATGTTCAAAAGAAGCAAATCTACACGAGTCTCAAAACCTCCAATAATCACTATACATGAACAATGGACGCGATCCACCACAATAGAATCACCCACCGGCGTAGACACATAAACAAGGGAACTCAAAGAACCACTAGGCATGACCAGATATGGCGCAAAATAAAACCGAAGCTTTTCTACCACAAACCAGAACAATACCTGCACCTCCACCTCTAATACCTTTACCTCCACCACTAGCATCTCTACCTCCACCTCTAATACCTCTACTTCCACCTCTAATACCTCTACCTCCACCTCTAGCTAACTGAGCGGGTTGGACGAGTCCTTCAATGAACCTCCTCACTCTCTCTCACGGTGGGAAGTATGATAAGAGCATGACGAGCCAAGTCGATGAATATGATCTCGTACTGAGTAACAGTCATAGAACCCTGTTGGGGACGCTCAAACTGCCTCCGATAGACCTCTCTCAGAGTGATGGGGAGAAACTTCTCCAGAAATAACTGCGTGAATTGTTCTCAAGTCGAAGCTGATGACCTAACTGGTATAGCCAATCAATAATCTCTCCAACAGGTCTTGGAGGATCCAGACAAGCGAAAGGTAGCAAAATTGACCCCATTGGTCTCCACGATCCCCATGTTCCTGAGAACCTCATGACAACTGTCTAGAAAATCCCGGGGATCCTCAGTAGATGCACCGCTCAATGTAGTAGTGAAGAGCTTGGTAAAACTTATCCAACCTCCAGAAAGCCTCCGAAGACGTAGCTGATCTATCACTGGTCTGTGCTGCTGCTCAGCTGAAGAAACGATACATGACCCCGCCATTCGCGAAGGGACAAGAGTAGAGGTTTCAGTTTAGCACTTGAGAAACAAAACCGCACGACAGGAAATAACAAGTGTGAAGTTTTCCTAACTCCGTAGCCTCTGGGGATAAATACAGACGTCTCCGTACCGATCCCTCAGACTCTACTGAGCTTGTCCGTGAATTGTGAGACCTGTGTAACCTAGAACTCTGATACCAACTTGTCACGACCCGGATTTCCCACCCTCGGGGGTCGTGATGGCGTCTACTCGTAGAAGCTAGGCAAGCCACAAATCATAAACTCCTAATTCCTTTATTTGAAATCCTTTTTATCATTCATAACCACAAGCGATAAATACTAGAATAACAACGGAAATATGAAATTAAAGCGGAAGGCTTAAATTAAATAAACTGAACAATAATGCGGAATTCAACATGTGCCTCTACCCAAGAACTGGTGTCACTAGGACTGCTAAGAGTACTAAATACAATCGATTGAAAGAAATATAACACTGTTTGTCTCGAAAACATGAGATAACAGAGTAAAATATAAGATAGAGGAGACGCCGGGCCTGCGGACGCGTGCGAGGCTACCTCGGAGTCTCGGTGGACTGAAGGCTAGCTCCCGAGCTACTGCTGATGTCCGGGACCTGGATCTGTACAAAAGAGCACAGAGTGCAGTATCAGCACAACCGGCCCCATGTCCTGGTAAGTGCCTAGCCTAACCTCGGCGAAGTAGTGACGAGGCTAGGACTAGACTACCAAATAAATCTGTGCAGTTATATAATGTACAACAGAAAGTAAAGCAGGAATAAACAAGTAAGGATGGGAGGAGAACATGCTTCCGGGGTAGCAGATAATACATAATTTTAAGAAAATAATAAAGAACATCAATAATTTAACTTTAACACGGATAAGGGAAATAAAAGCAATTTCACTGTCAGTACATATCTCGTAGCAGGTGTGCAACCCGATCCCATTTCTCAATAATCAAATCTCGTGGTAGGCGTACCACCCGCTCCTATTTCATTAAATCGCGTGGTAGGTGTACCACCCGCTCCCATTTCATTAATCTCGTGGTAGGCGTACCATCCGCTCCCATTTCATTAAATCTCGTGGTAGGCGTACCACCCGCTCCCATTCCACTAAGTTAACAATTCTTCCAAATGAAATTTACTACAACAAACGCAATAACTAATACGAGTTCATAATACAACAAGTACACAATAATTATGACTCACTGAGGAAAACAAGTAATGACAAGTAGCAATTAATTATGGACCTTAAGGAGCAAATAGACAATTAAATATTTAGTATGCTAAATGTCAAGTAGCAATTAAGTCACATAAACGTGTAGCAATTATAGCATAAATTCAAAGCATAATGTTGCGCAAGGATACCTCGAGCCAATAATAACAAGTAACACAATAAAGGAAAATGCCAACATAAGGAATCACAGTAATAGTGGAATAAGACAAATAATGCACTTGAACCGATAACAACATGAAAATCAGTAAATAGAAGTAAAGGACAACATAACTCAATTATCAGCAGAAATCAGGAAAATCAAAGACAAGTGCACGGCATCACCCTTCGTGCTTTTACTCTAGTCCTTACCAAGCAATAATATAATGAAAACGTGCACGACATCACCCTTCGTGCTTTTATTTTCTTTCCTCACATATAATCAATAGAATCGGCACGGAATGGTACATCGTGCGACACGGCATCACCTTTCGTGCTTTACTCTCTTTCCTCACAATAAACAAACAATGCACGGCATCACCCTTCGTGCTTTACACTCTTTCCTCACAATAAACAAACAATGCTCGGCATCACCCTTCGTACTTTAACACTCTTCCTCACCCAAACAACAATCACAAACAAGGGCAAGGGAATAAACAAATAATAATAGAGATCCCGGCAAGGGAACACAATTAAACAATTAAATCCCGGCAAGGGTACAACATCAATAACCTCAATGTCCCGGCAAGGGAAAATAATCATTAAGCAACAATATCCCGGCAAGGGAGCAATTTAAATACTCTTTCTATTCCTTTCACTTTTATTTCATATCTCACTTTACCACTTGAGCCAAAGCTCCAAAGGGTTCAACCATCCCATATACGTTCACAATTATAATATAACTTGAGCCAACGCTCCTCGATGTTCATAGATCACAATTTCCTTTCACAAGCTTTTCACAACAAATAGGAATCATCACCAAGGCAAGAGAAATACAACTAAATCAAGATATTCATATTTTAAAGACTCACGGCCATGCTAGACACCAACGTATAGATACTCGTCACCATGCCTATACGTCGTACTCGACAATTACCACATAGCAAATAGGACTCAACTCCTAATCCCTCAAGCTAAGGTTAGACCAAACACTTACCTTAATGCCTTGCACACAACTTAAGCCTAAAGTATAGCTTTACCCCGCGATTCCACCGCCAGTTCACTCGTATCTAATCACAAATTACTTAATTACATTAATAAACACTAAATGAATCAACCCCAATGCATGAAAATGAGTTTTCCCAAGTTTTACCCAAAAAGTCAAAAATCACCCCCGGGCCCACGTGGTCAAAACCCTAAGTTCGAACCAAAACCCGAGTACCCATTCCCCCACGAACTCGAATATACAATTTGTTTTGAAATCGGACCTCAAATTGAGGTCAAAATCCCCAATTTTTGAAAAACCTAGGTCCTACCCAAAACACCCAATTTCCCCCACGAAAATCTTTGATTTTAAGTTAAAATCATGTTAAAAGATGTTAAGGAGTGAAGAAAATAAGTTAGAAATCACTTACCAACGTTTTGGAGAAGAAAGGTTGCTTGAAAAATCGCCTCTTATGTTTTTAGGGTTTTGAAAAGTGAAAAATGACTGAAAATCCCGTTTATTTATACCCCTCTGGGACCCCCTGTGCGGACCGCATTAAATGGACCACGACCGCACATGCTTACCTGAAGACCTGCAGTTCAGCACCCTGTGCGGACCGCACAAAGCCGACTGCGGCCGCACAGCCTTCACCGCGCCCCGCACAAAGGCGACCGTGGCCGCGCTAGCCCCTCCGCGGTCGCACGCGATTTCTCGCGGACCGCGTTAGAGGGTGCAAAGACCTGCAACTCCTGAACCTGCAACATCTGATTTTCTAAGCTTAAGGCATCCCGAAACCCACTCGAAACTCACCCGAGCCCTCGGAACTCAAACCCAAGTACACACACAACCTCAAAAACATCCTTCGGACTTATTCGTGCGATCAAATTGCCTAAATAACATCAAAAACATCGAATTAAACCTCAAAATTCAAGAATTCTTTCAAGCTTCATAAAACATCAAATTTCCCAATTTAGGTTCGAATCACGTCAAACGACGTCTGTTTTCAACCAAATTTCACAGGAAGGACTTAAAACATATATAAGACCTGTACCGGGCGCCGGAACCAAAATACGGGCCCGATTCTAATCAAATTTCATTTCCAATTTCCTTAAACAATTTCAAAAAACAATTTTTACAAAAAAATTCATTTCTCGGGCTTGGGACCTCGGAATTCGATTCCGAGCATGCGCCCAAGTCCCATATTTTCCTACGGACCCTCCGGGACCGTCGAATCACGGGTCCGGGTCCCTTTACCCAAAATTTTGACCAAAGTCAAATTTATTCATTTTAACATCAAAATTTAGCATTTTTCCTAGAATTTCACATTTAAGCTTTCCGGCTACGCGCCCGGACTGCGCACGCAAATCGAGGCGACTCTAAATTAGGGTTTCAAGGCCTCGGAAGCACAGAATTCATTTAAAACAGGTGATGACCCTTTGGGTCGTCATAAGATGCTTGAGTTCATTTTCTTCACCTTCGGCCTCATTTGGCTGCGGTACTACCCATTTTTGGCAGACAGTAACTTGCGCTTGATCATGCAGGATTAACGATGGAGCTAGAGCAGCTAAAGCATCCGCCTTCTCGTTTTCTTTCCTTGGAACATGCTGAATAGTCACATCACCGAGCCACCCCATTAATTTTTTAGCGTAATCATGATATGGCGTAGTTCGGGCTTCTTGACCTCGTAACTACGTAAGAGTTGATTGACCACTAACTGGGAGTCACCAAAGACTTGCAATTGCAATTGCTCCATATTAACGGACATTTCAAGACCAAGTATTAATGCTTGATACTCAGCAACATTGTTGGAACAGAGTTGTGTCAAGGTGAAGGAGTAGGGCAAGACTACACCTTAGGAAGTGACAAATACTATGCCAGCACCAGCTCCTCCATGATGTGCAACACCATCAAAGTACATCTTCCATGGAGGTTGAACTTCAACGACCATTGCATCCTCATCAGGTAGTTCGTCAGTTAGCTCCCAGTCATCAGGTATCGGATGATCTGCCAAGAAGTCTGCCAATGCTTATCCTTTTGCATCCTTTTGAGGGATGTACAAAATCTCGAATTGTTGAAATTGGAGGTACCATCTCGTTAGTCGATCACTAAAAACATGTTTTGACATCACGACCTTGATGGGATTTGCCTTAGAAAAAAGACGGACAACATGAGCTTGAAAGTAGTGCTCCAACTTTTGAATTGAGAAGACTAGCTCCAATTGACACTTTTCAATTGGCGAATAATTCAGCTCGTTTGGTGTCATCATCCTGCTCAAGTAGTAAAGGGAGTTTTCTTTCCCTTCACTATTTTCTTGGGCCAACAGCGCTCCAACAGACCTCTCTTGTGCTGAAATGTATAGTGTCAGTGGCTTTCCAAGTATAGGGGCTGCCAACACTGGAGGCTTCATTAAGTAGGATTTAATGCTCTCAAAGGCGTTGCTACACGCTTGGTCCCATTTGAAAGGGACACGTTTCTTCATAAGGCGACTGAATGGTTGGCACCTCCTAGCTAGGTTTGAGATGAATCTCCTATGGTATGCTAACTTTCCTTGCAGACTTTTCAATTCGTGAATATCCCGAGGCTCTGGCATTTTCAAGATTGCATCTATTTTGGCTTGATCAATTTCAATCCCTCGATGTCGAACAATGAAACCAAGGAAATTCCCAGAAGTAACTCAAAAGGCGCATTTCAATGGATTCATCCTAAGTTGGTATCTCCGGAGCAACTCAAGCACCATTCTCAAGTCTTTCAAGTGGTCGCCCTTCTCTCTTGATTTTACTACCAAGTCATCAACATAGCATTCGACATTCTTGTGGAGAAGATCATCAAAAATATTCTGCGTAGCCCTTTGGTAAGTAGCACCAGCATTCTTCAAGCCAAAAGGCATTACCTTGTAGCAATAAATACCCTTGGGGGTGCGGAATGCAGTAAGCTCTTCATCTTTTGGTGCCATGCGAATTTGGTTATAGCCCGATGAACCGTCCATGAAAGACATTGCCTCGTAACCAGTAGTAACATCGATCATCAGCTCTGGAATAGGAAGCAGGAATTCATCTTTGGGACACGCATTATTGAGATCCCTGAAGTCAACGCATACTCGAATCTGGCCATTCTTCTTCCTTACAGGGACAATACTTGAAACCTATGTTTGGTATTTAACTTCCCAAATAAATCCAGCTTCAATGAGTTTGTTAACTTTAGTTTTAATCAGGGGGACCAAGTACGGCCTAAAGCGCCTTTGAGCTTACTTAACAAGACGAGCACCATTTTTGACTGCAAGGTGATGGACTGCTACTTTCGGGTCCAATCCAAGCATCTCTTTGTAACTCCAAGCAAAGACATCCTTAAACTCCTTGAGTAACTCAATATAAGTGCTTTCTTCATCAACTTCCAGTAAAGCACTTAGGTAGGTGGGTCTTGGTTCTTCATCAGTACCAAGATTAACTTCTTTTAAGGCATCAACTGTCGTCTTCACTCCTTCTTCAAGTTCAGGTGGAGCATCCTTCGCATCTTCATTTTCTTGAGGGTCCCCATCGTTGATATGTGATAAAACAGTGCATTCTCCAATTCCGCATTATCCTCCATTGAAGATGGAACGCCATTCTCGACTTGTACAGTAACATGATACGAAGAACCCACACTTTCTTCATCTTCGTCACGTTCCTTAGTGTAGACCACAATATATATGGCTTTACCTTCAGTACTTCTTTACATGAAACCACAAGTTTTGTTTGTCGCCTCATTCTAGAAGGAACCAAACTTTGGAAATCCTTAGAGATCTCCTAGATTTTGGGTGGAGTGGGTGTTCTTATGCTTTGAAAATTTCTCCGCAACTTGTTCCCCTTCTTTAATGGACCCAATCTTTCAAACACGGAGGTCCTCACAGGTGATTTTCCAAGTCGATCAAAGACAGAAGGCTTGTTAGAAGCGGCCGATTCATCTTTTACAGTGATATAATTGCTGCTCGCCCTTCTTATTGAGATGCGCAATGGTGACGGTTGCTTGTATCCCAAAACTTCACGTGGTTGCCTCGTTGCAGCTTCTGATGGGAGCTTCCCTAACTTTGACGGCTCATTGGAATTGTATCCAGCTTTTGCAAATAGCTTGTAAGCGTTAGGGTCAAAACCTTCATCTGTTCGCTTTGTAGGGAGTGCCACATTCTGCAAACGATTTTGGGCTACAAACCCTGCAAGCGACTTCGAGGACAACTTTACTGTCTCAATTTGTTTTACCGGCAGAGTTAACTCCTTTAGCGTGTTGGTTTGGAGATTAGATGATTCGCCCTCGTCTTTCTTCCTTTTAGGAACATATTGGAGCGCAGGACTCACTTTACTGCCATAAGACGCAATACCCCCTTTATAAGATTTATTCGCGTTGGGTTGTACCTCCTCGATAACATCTTTGACTCTACCAGTAGTCACTTCGGCTCTTTTAGTTGTGGGCTCGTCATTTTTGCTTTTTGTGACATCATCGGCTTTTAGCTCCTTCACAATGCAGTTCTTCAAGTAAAACTTTGCATCGGCGAAGTGTGACTCAGCCTCGGTGAATGGCTCATCATCAGCAACTATCTTCTTCTCGACTTCACCCTCGTAGTATTTCAAACATTGATGGTAGGTAGATGGAACCACTTTGTTCTCATGTATCCAAGGCCTTCCAAGCAAGACGTTGTATGAAGTCTTTGCATCGATCACATGTATCCATGCACTTGATTGCATATCTTCAATGGTGATTTCCAGCCTGATCGCACCTATGGCTCTTTTCCCCCCTTGGTTGAATCCTTGGATCATCACCCGACTTTCTGAGAGTTCGTTCATGGGAATACTAAGTTCTTTCACAGTGCGAATTGGCAAATGTTCACTGAGGATCCCCCATCAACCAAAATTCGATTTACCCTTTCATCACGCATATAGCCAACCAGGTACAGTGGGCGGTTATGAAGAGTGTCACCTAGCAGAAGATCGTCATTTATGAACGTGACTTTTTCCTCACAAGCATTAACTTCTTGAGGAGTGGACTCGATGAGCTTTTCGAAGATGGTGCCAACGGTAGGTCATCACTCTTTTCTTCCCCTTTGTCAGCATGGCAACAAGAGGCATCAATGCCCTAATGGGAAATCTTCGTGCGGAACCAACTTGGTAAGAACTCCTCCAAGGTCATTGGATGTCGCGGCTTTTGAGGATGGTGCACCTCCACTTTTGCTTTCTTCAAATACTTAACTGGGTTCCATCTCCTTGGTATTTTTACCATCATTTTCCTCGTTGGTTGCTCTATTGATTCTTTTCATGGGCTCCTTTTGTGGCGCCTACGACGAGTCACTAACGTCCAACCTTCATCATCATCAGGTTGATCGTCTTCAACTTTTTTGTTCTTCAGTAATTCTTCATTTTTGATTCCTTTTAAACTGCATAACTCATCTAGATTGAATGAGCCAAAGGTGATAGAGACTTGGTTCGCGCTTGCTTTCTCATTTTCAAGCACGGTCTTCTTTTCGCGAGCCAAGTCCATGACTTTGTCCTTGAAGACAAAGCACTTCTCCAGAGGGTGGCTCACAAGTCGATGGTATTTGCAGTAATTTGGGTCATTTGTTTTCCCAGCTTTATTTGGTCGCTTCATCTCTGGAAGCTCAATGAGATTTAACTCAAGGAGTTTTTCAAAAATAGCTGGCACATCGGAATCTAGAAATGGGTACTATTTCTCTTGCATTTCTTTTAGAGTCAACTTTCCACTTGGCTTATCGTGAAAAGATGTGGATTTCATACTCTGCTTCTTGCTCACCTTCGTTAGCATTGTGAGGTAAGTTTATTCCACCCATCCTTAGTTTAATACTTGCATATTAGGTAGATTAAACACTAGAAACTGGGTAAAATCAAGGGATTATAGTAAGACCTAGGGTTTTGCTAAAAGTTAGATTTAACCACGAAAATTGTTATGGAATTAATTAGAAATCATATATTATTGATCCTTAGGTTGTAGAGAACAGCTTCCTTCGAAAAATTTCAAAATCCGGGCATGTAGGCCCGAGGTCGGATTTTTAGGAAACTTGTGTTAAGGGTTGGGAAA
>NW_017673979.1:0-36056 GCF_001879085.1 Nicotiana attenuata
TTTGGCAGTTTTTTGGCTTTTCCGAGGGGATAAGTCTTACGGGGGGATGCCCTCCAGTGTTCGAGATTGATTGCAGTAAGAAGCCTTGAACATTTGTCTGGATCTTCCTTAACTAGCATATAAATGTTGCCTTGTTAAAAACCTTGATGGTAAAACCCTTCTTGGGATGAAACACGGACGAAGGAAAATAGTACAACGCATGCTTTCGAAACCTATGGCCTTCGGGTTGGGAAGAGCTCTGGTTGTTTTGATCGGGTGCCTGCATGAGGGTTAGTATGAAATATAAAATGAAAAGGGAGATGATTATACATTAGCGTGGGATGCGCCGACGATGTTTCGAGGTCTGATATGTCCCTGTCGTTTGTAGTGAGGACGCGGTACAGTCCTTCACTATGTTTAATCGGGCTTAGCCGATGATGTAGTTTGCTTGCCCTTTGGTTATTTCATGAGTGGAGATATTGGTGTCGGTTCCACGTCGTGTGCCGAGAACATTTCTCTTACCGGGTGTTGTTCCTCGTAGATGCTTTTAATCTCGTCCTTTGTTGGGAATTTCATCATATAGTGGAGGGTGGATGGCACTACTCTCATGCAGTGGATCCACGGTCGTCCGAACAAGGCGTTGTACCTCATGTCTCCTTCGATGACATGAAATTTGACATTTTGGGTCGTGCCGTCCACGCTGACTGGGAGGGTGATTTCTCCTTTCGTTGTTTCACTTGCCATGCTGAATCCGTTGAGGACTCGAGTGACGGGCACGATTTGGTCTAACAATCCGAGCTGCTCTACCCTCGACCTGATAATGTTGGCCGAGCTACCTGGATCCACGAGTACACGTTTTATTTGAAATGTATTCACGAAGAAAGAGATTACCAGTGCGTCATTATGAGGTTGAGACAAGGCCTCGGAGTCCTCTTCGCTGAGCGTGAGGGCATCCTCGAGTATTTACCCACCGAGTTCGCTTTTCTCTAGTGATGGATATTTTTGTCTTTCTCATCAATGGCTCCTGGGGATCGTCGACGCCTCCCAAGATCATGTGGATAACATGTTGTGGCTCGTTCGCTTAGTTCTTTTTGGCCGCCTCCCTTTCTCGGAACTGATTTTTGGCCTGGTCGCTTAAGAATTCTCGGAGGTGACCTTTATTGAGTAGCCTGGCTACTTCCTCTCGGAGTTGGTGGCAATCGTCGGTCCTATGACCGTGAGTGTTATGAAATTCACATACTAAGTTATGATTCCTTTGAGAAGGATCCGACTGTATAGGCCTGGGCCATCTGGTGTCTCTGATTTTGCTGATGGCGAAAATGATATCTGATACATCAACGTTGAAGTTGTATTCTGATAAGCAAGGTGCCCCTGTTGGCCCCGTGTTTCCATCGAATCCGATTCTGTTAATGAGTCACCGAGGATTCTGTCCTCGGTTGATCAATCGATCGTTGCGAGGTCGGTTGCGCCTCGTGGCGTTCCTACTGTCTTTGGTGTATGGCTGATATCTTTCCTTATTTGGCTTTGGCTTCTTCGTCAGAAGCCTACTCAGGTATACTAAGCCCGAGGGGGCTCCCGTCTGGTCATCCTCGACCCTAATCTTTGACTGATACCGGTTGTGGACATCCGACCATGTTACGGCAGGATACTCGATGAGATTCTCTTTCAGCTGCCTTGAAGCTACTAAGCTCCGCTCATTCAGGCCTTGAGTGAAGGACTGTATCACCCAATCGTCGAGACCGGCGGTATTTCCATTCCTTCGGTTTGGAAGCGACATACGAACTCTCGCAGCATTTCGTTCTCTCACTGCATGATGTTGAACACGTCAGACTTCCTCGTTGCTACTTTGATGGCGCCGGCATGTGCCTTTATGAAGGAGTCTGCCAGCATGGCAAATGAGTCTATGGAGTTGGGAGCTAGGTTGTTATACCACATCATGGCCCCCTTCGAGAGTGTTTCCCCGAACTTCTTCAGTAAGACGGACTCGATCTCGTCGTCTTTTAGGTCGTTGCCCTTCACTGCACACGTGTAGGCAGCAACGTGCTCATTTGGGTCTGAGGTCCCGTTGTATTTTGGGATTTCTGACATTTCTTCGGAATGGGTTTCGGAGCCTCTTCCTCAGGGAACGGCCATTGCACGAACTTCTTCGAATCCACACCTTTCAGGACCGGGGGTGCGCCCGGGATTTGGTCGACCCTGGAGTTGTAAGTATCGACCTTCTTCTCGTTGGCTTCTAGAATTTTCTCGCCCGATTTGATCCTTTTGGTGAGGTCCTCGAGCATTTTTATGATGGCGGGATCGGCTATCGAAACATTATTGCTTGACTTCTTCGGTACCTGTTCGGCCGGGGGGGGGGGGCTGTCTCCGGTGCTACCGTGCTAGGAGTCTTCTAGTGACTTTGCAGCTGAGCAATAGCCAGCTATTGTGCCTGCAACATTTCAAAAATAACGTGAAGGCTAACTTCCCGTTCTTCCCGAGCTGGGTTTTCTGGGCTTCCTGTTGGTCGACTTGGTGTGTGCTCCTGTTAGTGTGGGAGCTTGTTTCGACGTGTCGAGCTTCACATGAGATTCCGTCCGCCGAAATCGGTCCTGGCGCGTTCTCAAGATTTTGTGGCGGCTCACCAACACCTAAAACAGCCACACCATTTTCTCCGTGGTTCTCAATATTTTTGTTTACTGAATCAGACATTTTAACCTGAAACCGAAGATCTTGGACAAGAAAAAGCGTGAAAGATATCTTGCGTTATGTGATGAAACCAGCAAGAAAATAATCACTATTATTTTTAGCCCCACGGTGGGAGCCAAACTGTTTACTGTGAAAATGGTCATAACAATTAAATTTGTTGATGGGACTCTAACAATACGTGATCTATTTTTATGCTAGTTGTTTAAGCAGATGATACTAAGTGTATGATGTCTAGAGACGAAATGCAAGCTAAAATAGAGTTACAATCGAACCGTTGAGCTGACCAATCGGGGTCTCGGACTGACCGATATGGGGCCTCGAGGTCGATTCCTAGGCTCGGGCTTGAGCTATTAAGGATAAGCAGGGAAGGGCTAATAGTTGTAAAATAATCAGCGAAGGCTCTTTATGACAATTGATAAGCAATAAATGAAGAACAAGTGTGAAAGTAATAAATAAGAGCAACAATATCGAGAGAGTAAGTTAGAGAGAAAAAAGAGAGAGTTCTTGTATATTTCATGTGAAGTAGTTGGAGTAACAGCCGCACTACAAAATGACAAAGATCCCCTTTATATAGAAGGGGAATCCCTACACGGTATAAAATACATTAATTGTAAAGATATGGAGATGGGGCGGCTACACATGACACCCTGATTTGGGTTCAGAGTAGGCGGCTAGGCTTTGTCAGATTTAGCCGCGTGCCTTGGGAACTCCCCTTCTTTACCCTTGCCGCGATCATAAATGCCTCTAGGCCGGTCGTCGACGAGCCGCGAGGGAAGGAACTCGGTCACAGCTTTGCGGCCTCGAGGCTTCGAGATGATCTTCCGGAATGCCTTAATGACGGGAAATCGGACCATCGATTTCACCGTGTACAATACCGACCAAAGTTGGTCGGTAAATGCTTCCGCTGAATTAATTTTAAATAAAATTTCTTTAACTTTTATAAAACATTTTAAATAATAATAAAATTTTAAAAATTGGGTCCATATTACCGACCAAAGTTGGTCGGCAATGTGAAAGTTTCTTTGACTAAGCAAGTCTGACCAGCTCGGTCAACTTGTTGACCATATTACCGACCAACTTTGGTCGGCTTTTTTTAAAATAAATGTAAAATATTTTTCTCCCAGTTTCCGTCCAACTTTGATCGCTTTTTTTGACCGACCAACGTTGGTCGGAAAATTTTTGTCGGTAATTACTGGATTTCTAGTAGTGTAACTCACGCATTGGCTGCTCTATTAGATCATTTAAAGTATATTAAATTTTGATTTAACTCTAAAGGTTGCAACGGTTAAAGATTATTTTGAATGGACATGTTCGTTATACGATAAGTGGAAAGGCGCAATTATTCTAAGAATGAACACAAATTAGTTTTATTTTTCTATTTGAATATTATTACTAAATAACATTTGAAAGGGTAAACAAGTCCATTAATTCGGCATTTTTGTAATTCAACTTTAGACTTAAGAGCTTCCCACTTTTAATATAGTATAGATATAGATAGATGAGTATGATGTGCTTAATTCGAATGTGTCTCATCTTCTTCTTCCTGCAACTTCTAATAATGTAGGATTTGCTTAAAAATTTAAAAGATGCGTAGGAACTGCAGTGCAACGCATCTCATGTCACGACCCGAATTTCTTACTGTCGGGACCGTGATGGCGCCTAACATTGTACTCGCTAGGCAAGCCAACGTCACCAATTATTTCATCTTTTCCCTCTTTATCTTTTAACAATTTACAAGTTAACAAAAGTATATCAGCGGAATAAAAATGAAAGAACAGAATTTAATAAGTTATCTTAATACAACTGCGAAACCATAATAAGACTCCACCCAGAACTGGTGTCACAATTTCACGGACCATCTACGAATACTACACATAATAGTCTGAAAAAGGAAATACACATCTGTTTCAGAAATAGATAAAATAGAAAAGAAAAACAGGATAGAAGGGGACGCCAAGGCCTACAGACACCTGCAGGACTACCTCGGGTCTCCACGGGACTAAAGGCAGCAACCTCCAACTACGGTCCGCCACTAGCTCCGTAATCTGCACAAGAAGTGCAGAGTATTGTATCAGTACAACCGACAACATGTACTGGTAAGTGCCGAGCCTAACCTCGACGAAGTAG
This sequence comes from Nicotiana attenuata, assembly GCF_001879085.1. Taxonomy (NCBI): domain Eukaryota; kingdom Viridiplantae; phylum Streptophyta; class Magnoliopsida; order Solanales; family Solanaceae; genus Nicotiana; species Nicotiana attenuata. The sequence goes on from NW_017673979.1 coordinate 4,792, forward strand.
TGACGAGGCTACGACGGGGCATAACAATATATATATATCTTGCAACAGTTTACAATAAACAGAAAAGAAGTACGGAATGAAAAATAACCGGAAATTGCATTAAAGGAACACAAGACCCAACCAATCTACTAATATTCAGCTATGACCAATCCTTAGGGAATTTCAACACCTCAATAATATCTTCAAGAGAAATAAATGCCAAAAACAATAACTGATGCGGCGTGCATCCCGATCCCTCAAAATAAGCAATAACAATATCAATATTCCAATAATACAGTATCAATATTCTCCCTTATTCCTCCTTGTTGCGGCGCAACCCGATCCCACCTGTCCTCCCTTGTTACTCCTCAACACATATCACCCTTATTCATCCTGTTGCGGCGCGCAGCCCGATCCCACCTGTCCACCCTTATTACTCCTTGTTGCGGCGTGCAACCCGATCCCACCAGGCAATCACAATTTTCCCTTATTCCTCCTGTTGCAGCGTGCAACTCGATCCCAGCATATGTATATATATATCAACAACAATCACAAAGAATAAATACAAGGTGTTTCACAAGTTAACTCAATTTCCACAACTCTTGTACTTCAACTACACGATGGAATATCGCTACGATTATGAAACTTTACTCATGAAAACAAATCAGCGAGACCAACCAACGTGTACCATAAGGAACCAATGAATCCATAGAAGCTAACGGGGTAATATAATGAAGCTACGAAACCAATAATATCTCAATGGGAACATCAACAATTAACATGAAATAATTAAATAATTCAATAAAGAGAACAACGGTTAACATGAAGCAATTAAACATGGAACATTTGTGATCAAGTAGCAATTAAGGCATGGAAACAGTTTAAGCAGGTAGATAATAAAACAAGAAATAGTATAATAGGAAACATGGAAGGGAACAAACTAAAAAAGGAAGTTTGGTGGCGTGTACATACTCATCACCACACCTATACACCACACGCGTGAGATTTCACTTAGCACATAAGACGGGGATTCCTATTCCCTCAAGTCAAGGTTAAACCAAACACTTACCTCAAGCCAACGGATAATTCAACACTCAACCACCGCTTTACCTCTCGATTCCACCACCAATCCGCTTGTATCTAGTCATAATTTACTTAATAACATCAATAAATGCTAATTAAACCAATTCCAATGAATGAATATGGCATGTTTTCCCCAAAAAGCCAAAACCCGACCCCGGGCCCGCTTGGTCAAAACTCGAAGTTCGGACCAAAACCCAATTACACATTCACCCCCAAGCACGGATATGCAATTGGTTTTGGAATCCGACCCCAAATTGAGGTCCAAATTCCCCAAATTCGAAATTCCTAAATTCTACCTAAGAGCACCCAATTTCCCATGCAAAACCCTAGATTTTGAGATGAAATCATGTAAAAAGATGAAATAGATTGAAGAAAATGTGTTAGAAATTGTTTACTTATGAATTGGGGAAGAAATCTCTTCAAGAAAATCGCCTATGGGAGTTTAGGGTTTGAAAATTTGAGAAGGGAAGTGAAAATCCCGTCCAAATGATGTTTTGATCAGCTGCAGATATCGCAATTGCGACTGTTTGCGAAGCTCGCAATTGCGAGAAGGGCATCGCAAATGCAAACATTCGCAATCTCTGCTGCCTTCACATTTGCGACAATTATGTCGCATTTGCGACTTCTAGCCTGCCTGGACAACCTTCGCATTTACGAAGTAAATCTCGCATTCGGGAGAAAAGTTGGCCCTGACTTCTTCACATTTGTGAAGCAAAAGCTCGCATTTGCGGTCACTGCTTACATCGCAATTGCGATGCCTGATCTCGCAATTGCGAGATCAGAGGCCTGCTACACAGCTGCAACATACCAGCAATCTCCCTAAGATCAAAATCACTTTGTGGCCTATTAAAAACTCACCCGAGCCCTCGAGGCTCTAAACCAAACATGCACGCAAGTCTAAAAATATCATAAGGGCTTGCTCGTGCAATCAAATCATCAAAATAACATCAACAACTACAAATTTAGCCTCAAAACTCATGAATTTCACAAGATAGTTCAAATTTCTATTTTCTCAACCAAGGGTCCGATTTATACCAAATCAACTCCGATTCTTATCATATTTCATAGATATGACGTAAATATTAAATTAAGCATGTACCGAGCTCCGGAACCAAAATACGGGCCCGATACCATCAAGATTTTACACCATTTCATTTCCAAAAGTCCTTATGCTTTCCAGAAAATAATTTTTTTAAAAAATTATTTTCTCGGGCTAGGGACCTCGGAATTCGATTCCGGGCATACGCCCAAGTCTCATATTTTACTACTGACCCTACAGGACCGTCAAATCACGTGTCCGGGTCCGTTTACCAAAAATATTGACCGAAGGCAACTAAAATTATATTTTTAAACCAAAATCATTATTTCTTAAAGAATTTCACACAAAAGCTTTCTGGTATCGTGCCCGGACTGCGTACGCAAATCGAGGAGAGATACAAGGAGGTTTTCAAGTCTCAGAACACGGAGATGGACTCTAAAACAAAAGACCTTTTGGGTCATCACATCTCAACTATCCGAACAAGTGGATCGAGTTTATTCAACATTCTTTTCTCTGTTGTGAAAATCTAGTTCTTCCAATGTAGAGTTTAAACACCATATTGTTATCAGGAACTAAAATCTATAATACTGAAACTCTTAAGATATCAGTTCTTTCTGTTTGTAATCTCAAGTATCATGTTGAAAAATACCAACCATGCACAGGTGCCAAGTGAAACTCTATGTTTTCTTAATGCAGTTTGAGCCATCAATGGAACGCGCAAAAACAAATCCGTCTTATTCAAAAATCAAAGAGGACATGGCCTCTTGTGTCCAAGAGGACCAAGAAAACAAAATCCAAAAAGAAAGAAAAAACAAACCAAAAAAGAACAAAATAGTTCTAAGATTGCCTCCTAAATTTCATGCCAAAACTTGACTAGCCCAACTAGCTAGCATTTCAACTAAACTAAACTAATCAAAACCCATGATCATGTCGTTGCCAAAGCTCCCTATCATCCTTTCAAACTTGACCATCTTCTTCCTCTCTGGCTCTGTTGCCTTGTCATGCAGAGAAGCCGGTGACGATGATGGCAAGATGACTTGTTCACTTTGAGCATTGGCAATCCTCTTAAGCCTCTTCTCACTTATACCAAATGCAGCTGCAAATTCTGGCCCTCTCAAGCTCTGCATCAATGAGTTCTTACCCACCAAGAACTGCTGATGGTTTCTCCTTGCTGATGTCGTGAAACCAAAGAACTCAAACGGGCCATTTGTTGAAGCAATTTGGCAGAAGGGGAAGTACCTCGGCACCCAAAAAACGTCCCCTTCTCGTACTCTAGCGTTCATGGCTAAAGTCCCATTTGGATACACAATTTGGACTCTGCCAGTCCCTTTCAACACTATTCCATACTCTATTGCCGTTGGATTAACATGAGGTGCCATCATGGATCCCTACATTAACCAACAAACTTAGATAAACACATGTAACAAAGAAAAAAAAACACACTATTATAATACATTTTGGACCATGTCAACTAAGATTTGCTTTCACAATAGGAGATTTGAGATTTTTTTTAATCAAAGTTCACCACTTGCCTTAGGCAAATTTACGATTTTTAAGCCATTGACTGCGTAGGATCACTGCACCACCATGCTTAATTCCGTGACTATAATTTCCGACTTTTTGTAATACATATTTTCATGTATGATGACCTTGAATAAAGAAAGGGTACTTACCGGAGATAGATTGACAAGATAAACGCCATTTCCAGATATCTTTAGAGGAGAATAATTAGACTCATCCAACTTCTTGCTCCATCCATAGTCGTTCTTGAAATCGGCCTTCCTGTTGTAGAGATTATACGCTGATGGAGTTTTATGATTCACTCTCTCGACAACGTCTTCCCTGTTAAACAAAGTAAATAGAAATTTCGGCAATGACCATGTTGATTCCTCTTCTTTTGGGATAGTTTCTTCCTCAAAATTCACAATCCTCTTCAAGTGAGCTAGTCTCTTGTGGGGTTCTTGGGCCAAGAATTTGGACCAAGTGTGTGTGTGATGAGAACCAGATAAATGCACGATCGGTCCGGAAGATTGCCTTGTCAAGAACGTGCTTAATTCTGCTATCGAGACCTGGAGTTATACAATAATAATCTTGATTCAGTTTTTTTTTTTTATTTTCCACTGACAAATGTAGCAAGAAAAGGTATTATACTCGAATACTTACATTAAGAGCAGTTGATAATGTGGTATGGTCGAACCCAGCAAGAATGGATGTAGGATAATTTCCACCACCAATAAAGAAAGACTGCAAAATAGTTACATGAGCTACAACAAAATTTTGGGGGGAAAAAAAGCTATAAACGTAAGACAAGAAATGGATTAAAAGATCAATTTTTCAGAAATTGGCTTAGGGTACCTGGAAAGCATGCCATCCCATGGATTCAGAGGTAACATCAATACTGCAAATAATGTGAAGTCTCTGGTTTTCAACTCTATTCTCCAAATAGAAAGCTGATCCAGCAGGAATTGTGTACACATCTCCGGGCTTCAAACCCCTTTCTGCTAATTCATCCCCGTAGATGTGTCCAACTCTTGCTTTCCCTGTATTCATTTCATAGAAAATGAAAATTCTGGCTTATTATGAAAAGGATTTAACCTAAAGATACTGACATTCTTTTTAAAAAATCTAATGTTATTTTAACATATTGTAGCCAGGGGTGTCAATAGTTCATTAAATCTGACTAAACTAATATAGATTTTTTCGAGATAGTTAATTACTTTTTTAACCGTGAGAAGTGGATGTAATTGGCTCTTGGATTTGCTTACTTTATTTTACGATCTGTAGAATAGTTACATGAATCTTGATCTATTATGACCACCTTTGATGTTACCTTGATTCATCACCTTTTAAATAGTAAAAATGTCTAAAGAGTTATGTCAAAGTTCTATGCAAGTACACATCTTATCGTGTTCTACCTTTTATTAATGACTCTTACAAGATATTTTTAATAAATACCAAAAATTAATCGAACTGTACCGAAACCGAGAAACCGAAACGACTGGGACGGTTTTGAAAAGTCAAATTTTGGTTATAAAAACAGAGTAACCGAAAATTGGTAAAGTACAAATTTTACAAAATAATCGGCCAAATCAAACCGCTAATGATACCCATGTAGGTAATCTGTCTTATTTTTCTGATTACTAATTTTACTTTTTTTTGGAAAGATTACATGTAGTAATTTTTTATGTGATCTATAGCATAATGAGTCTAAAACACTATGGAAGTTAAAGTTTAAAAATTATTTAGTGAAATAGAGAGAAAATGAATAAGTTTACCATGGTGAACAAAGAGGAGAAGATTGGAATCAAGGTACTGAGGGATGAAGAGGCTATTGGGTTCCATAGAGATGAAACCAATATGCATTGGACTATGGAAAGATGTTCCTCTACGATATCCACCATTCACCAATTTCATGACCCCAGCATCAGTTTTCACTACATCATGTAAGTGACGCAGCAAAAACCATTTTTCTCCTTGAGTTCTTTGCTCACTTTCTTCCTCATCTCTTTCTCTCCAATGCCCGCCAACAGAGGCCACTAGTGCAGAGAAAAGTACCAGCACTAACAGCAGCAGACTCTTTCTCTTTCCCATAATTCAACTCGTCTCGTAATAAAAAGGCAAGTTTTCTTTAATCAGTTTTGCTTCACTGTTGACTGAGGTGCAGAGTCTGTAACTATTTATATAGAGGGAATGGTGAGATTCTAGGGGAGCTGTTGTCAACTGTGAAAGATTTCTAGGCATTTTAGGAGATCCTGAAAAATATATGGAGAACTGATGAAAAGTTGTTATTACTAAACGATGTAGCAAAGTTTCAATTAAATGACCACTTCAAAAGGCTACTCTAGCGCAATAAAAGAAAAGATTTATAATGACACTAATTTCATAAATTAACAAACATACTAATTTTCTTACACATTTAGTTTTGGCCGAAACAAATATTATAGAGTTGACCTATATTATAAAAAAAGCTTAGTTGTTGATCAGACTAATAGGTGACGCTGGTGCCCTGTTCTACGCTTCTATCTTAGTCCATCGCAAATTTCGGCAGTCGGCAGCTATTTTTATATTCATTCTGTTAGCACAGTAAATGGATATGGCGAAAAATAGCAGCTGCAGGAAGAGGCCTATTATTCTTATTCCGGAGCTCGGGGCACAGCGAGGACGACTACGGCATCTGCTTTGGTGGAGGTGACGCAACTCCGCCACATCAATGTCGACATTGCTAATGAGAAAAACTTGACCAATGGCTGGGATGACACCTTCGGCGACATCAACGAAGACCTCGCAAGTCTTAAATATTTTTCCTATTGCCAACGGGTCAAACTTATGTACTAATTTAGGCAAACTTATGTACTAATTTAGGAGGAACAATAGGAGACCTATTGTACATATAATGCATGGTGACATTAAAATCACTACCATAACACAGCGGTAATGTAAATATGATACACGTCTTGATTATTAGCATCTTATGATAGTGTGAACCTTTTTTCCAAACTTGACAAGTTTGGTGGAGTTGATTTCCCCCGTTGGCAAAGAAATGCGCATCCTCCTGAAAACACTAAAGGTTGTGTATGTGATTTCCACCGCTCGTCCACCGGAGGCCAATGAAAGCGAAGAGGAACCACTGGAAAGCATAAGGGCAAGGATGAAATGGGACAATGATGACTACATCTGCCGAGGCCATATATTGAATGGAATGTCGGTTTGCTTTATTGGATATGTATCAACATGTGGAGACCACTAAGAAACTGTGGGATTCTCTGGAGAACAAGTACATGTCTGAAGATGCATCTAGTAAGAAATTCCTTGTCTTATAATTTAATTAGTAATATTAATAAGTGACAAAAGGAAGAGTTTTGTCGTCCTCACAGTAGTAGATCTTAATTTGTTAGAGTTCTACATTTATCCTAACAATTTTCAATTAATTCCTTTTATGTCGTATTAATCTTATCTTTCAAAATCTTGTCCTTGACTCAAGAAAAAGATAAGTATCTAAGAAACAAAAAGAAAAGAAAAAGCTGGAAAGTCTAAAAGCATCAATTGTGATTGACAGAAAGCAAAAAAGCTACAACGTGCTCTCAAAACTTGCCCACATACAAAGCCCAAAAAGTTCAAAGTTCCAAGTCAACAAAAATAGGAGATAAAAAGATTAAGTGCCCAACAAAAAAACTTTCGCAATGCAGACGCTTACGTGGAACAAAAGTACAATAATTTGTACAGTATTTAAAAAAGTAGATCACTGCCCAACTATTGATTAAGTGACAAATGTCTCCTTGCATCACTGCAGAGACTGATTTTACACACGGTCAAGGACAGATTTTGAAAAATAGGATTAACATGGAACCTAAAAACTAACTCTTCAAAGAAAAAAAACCCAGATCTGAAAATTGAATTTCAAATGCGACTCAAGTTTCTTTTTACAAGATTTAAGATCAATTTTCTGCAAGTTTTTGCTTATTGGATTGCAGAATCATACTTAGATAAGTAATTTCTTGTCCAATTTGACTTTACCCCTCTGTTTGAAGACCTGCATTGTTAACCCGTTGCATAATTAACTTTCTACCTTTTCTGTTGGAATGACAAAGGGACCATGCATGACAATAACTTCTAATACCTTTATTGCTGCTAAATACCTTCATTCTCCACCATAAGCTAGAGGAAAAATATATGTTTGGTAGTGGTGGATCTGTTCTTTAGAAATCGTAGATCCGCCACTGTCTATTAGCTGTCGTCCAGCAAAATTTATTTTACAAGGATCTCACACATGGGAAAATAACTCAAGATGTCATGTTTTGTGGTATGGCCAATTCTTGCAAAAAGTCAATTCTCCATTCAATAGATCTTTTGTGATTTTGTCAGCTGGAATTTTGTTCCCCTTCCCCCGTGTCTGCGATGGTTCTGTGTGGCCCACTCCTTCATGGCAGCAACCCAGGTATATTTCTGCTTCCTTGTTGATTTGGTATGTGAGCTGTTCCTTTCCACATGAACTTCGAAATGTTGTTGACAATGTTCTCCATCCCTCGGGTCGCCTTGACATGTGCCATTGAATATGTTTAAGTTATTGAAGACTCGGTATGTATAAATTTTAAATATCTCTGCCTAGCTTCTGAAAATTTTCCTTCTCCCTTCTAAAGTCAGGATTAGGATTTTACATATTCAGTCCACTCTTATTCAATTTAAGAAACTTCTCCTTCTTTCGTCAAACTCATACAGTTTAGCGCATCTTCTTCTACTCCATTAATTTCAAAGGATTCATTGTTACTCAAAGATCCATATAACTAATATCGATTCCACTTGTAAAGGCTCCCAATGCCCCTCATAACTAATGACACTGGTTACTTTTCTTTGTTTCCTATAGCATGTTTCAATAGTTCACTTACAGCTTGTTTGGATGGTTGTTACGTATCGTTTCATAATGTATCGTATTGTATTGTATTGTATTGTATTGTATCGTTTGATGAATACAATGTTTGGATGGATTGTGTCGTTTTGGCGTCGTTTTATGGTATCACGCACCTGTGATGTGATGAATTAACTTGCAATATTATAAAGAAAAATTATGATACGGTATATAAAAAGATAGGGTAAATGATAAAATAAAATTATTTAATAATAATGAAGGGTGAGATTGAGAGAAAAACACGAGGAAACGATGCGACCACACCAAATCGGTCATTACATAAAGTGGCACATTTCATCGTTACTTAACGACTGATTTTACGATACAATACAATAAAATTTAAGTAACAATCAAAACAAACATTGTATTTAAACTAACAATACGATACGACACAATAGGTAACAACCATCCAAACAAGCTGTTAGACATTTGGTATGATGGCGCAGATGGAAATCGAAGACTCTTAAGTAGTTTTCTATGTTCTTGGTTTGACAATGTAGTAACATATAAGATATTGTGGATACTCTGTCAAAACTAATAAAACTTGTCTATGAGTCAAACAAATTGATAATAGTTATGTTGGAAAAAAACTGTAGGTTTAGAGTACAACTAAATACCAAGATAGCTTATCTAACACAAAGAAAAACATTTAGTTCTCACTTCTCAATAACACTACAGCTCTCTATGTGATTAAGTTTAAAACAAGCTATAGAAGTTGAGTGCAACTAAATAGTATGTATAGGTGGTGGAAAATTCTCAATTTCTTTTATTTAGTTTGTTATGATGACAAAGATTAACAAATTCAAATTTTTCGGTACTCATAGATGTACAATACAGGAACATCGTTGACTACAAGATATAATTCTGCAATATTGGTAAATCCATTCTATCCGTAGGCTGCAGAACTGATGAACTGGTATAAGATACATATACGAAAGTACTACAACAATATTGTCATGGACAAAAAGATAATTATGTAAATCACCAAAAATGATATATATATGCATGTGTCTATTTATAGGGTGAAAGATAATGAAGAAACCTTGAGCACATATACACAGAGTAGTTCTGCAGAGACAACTTCATCGCCTCTGAGGCTGTACCAATTGCAAATATTCAATCACAACCAGCGCAATGCATGTAACATATACTACTATATATTTGGTGGCAGAATACATCCACAACCCCTTAAAGTTGTCCTCACTTTTCACTTAGACACTTCATCTCAAGTTTGTTTCATTTGAACACTTTAACGAGGTCTTTACTGTGTCATTTAATCACAATATGCTGACATGGCAAAGAAAGTGTTTCTCACATTTTTCAAGCGCATGGAGTCATCCCGAAAAACAAACTCACATTCTTCTAGACGGAAATGTACAGCTTCTGCCGAAAAAAATTCAGGCCAACTTCTCTCTTCTTCTCAACATGATCTGGGCTCACCAAATTCTCCATACTTCTTTTGAATTTTGTCGGATTCCCGATCAACCAGTCCCTCGTTTTTTGCGTGCCTGTGTGGCTTTCTTCCCCAAAGCCATGTTGTTTCATAGGGACAAGAATAGATTAAATTTAGTTCTTCTAAATCAAACAAAAAGTAAGATTCTTCTCAAATCTAAAAGCTATCTATATTTATTCTTAAAATTTGGGGTTGGGGGGGGGGGGGGAATTACAACTAGATCTCGATTTACCATGCTCCACTTCCACCACTACCCAATATAGATTGGCCTCGGAACATTATAGCCTTAATTAAAAAGTACTGAGCAAAAATAGATCACTAATTCATTCACTTATGGCCAAATTTGTCCTATAATGGGCGGAGCCTCCATGTCCGTTTGTGAAGTTCGCCGGTCTTTCTTTTGGGAGATTCATGGCATTTGAGACGAATAAATTATCTGAGCTTTTGCAAGCTTTTGGGAATGACATGGGAAAGAATTTTGATGGAACAGAATTTGCTCAAGGTGAAAGCTGGTGACAACTTTAGAGATCGAGCAAACATGGTTGGGGATTAGTCTGTTTGGGAAGATGATGATACCTGGGGTGGGGTTCTTGTTTTTACTATATTTATTTTATTTCCAAATTATTTTTAATTTTTAAAAGTTAAATCCACGTGTCCTCGCTTTATTTATCACTTTGGCATGTGAATTACACGCACCTTTTGTGTTTGACTGCCTACAAATTTTGTGTCTAAATGACACAATAAAGCCTTGGTTAAAGTATTCAAATGGAACAAACTTAATATAGAGTGTCTAAGTAAAAAGTGATGACAACTTTAAGGGGCTGTCAATGAATTCTGCCTATTTTGGTTGAACATTATAACAACAGCCCAACTAATCATCAGCTCTCCTTTATGTTAAATAGATGCAATCTTTTCATGTGGAAGGTAAAATGTTGCTGCTAGATGATGAACGGCGATTAAAAAAGTTAATGTGTTCAAAATGCAATCAATTTGTTAGAACTTCCATAATAAAAGTTGTCGACCGTGTGAATTGCGATCAACATGCGATGTTAATACCCAGGTACCATAATTTTGTTTGCTTTTCCAATTGAAAGTACTTTCTCATAGATTTTATAAATGCATAATAACGTGCAATGATATTGTATAACAGGTGCCGATGTCAAGTGAAATTGCAGATAGAAGTGGATCGACAATTGCAACAATATGAAAGCTGAACAAATCTATGAAATAACTAAGATAAAGGTACAAATGAGAACTAAATTAACTTTTATTAAATTCATTACTTCAACTGAAGTGTTAGAGCTTGACGAACTCATTTTTGAATGCAGAATGAAATGATGCCTCTTCAACCTATTCGGCAACGTCTTGCTGACAAAGTGTTCAAAGTACAACTAAAGAAATCATTTTCCAGGACATCGGATGAAACACCAGCAAAGTTGTTCATTCTGTCGTATGTTGAAAAGCAAGATACTCTCCAATTGCCAGCACCAACAACTTTGACAAATGCTGGAGAAAGCAGCAAAAGAGAGCTTGGCAATCTGTCATCCCCGCAGGAACAAAAGAACTGATCACGGAAGCTACATCATCTAGCAAAAGACAACAGACTGAGGGGACAACTCCAACTAGAAAAAAAATTCTTCTTCTAGCAGAAAGCAAAATATTGAGCCAGTCACTCCGGCAATGAAAAAGTGAATGTTAGTAAACTATCTTGAATACGTCGTATACTGAAAAATAGGTTGAGTGCATAGACAATAAAAACTACAACTGATGAACTATTAAAATTTCTACCGCTAGAATTAAGTGGATTATTCCTCATTTATATATCGAAATTTAGAAGACTCTCCAGCAATTCTTTGTTTCGCTATAAGTAGAAGAAACAACACTAACTAATGGGATCAAATTGTGTGATTCCGTTTAGTTCTTATATAAAATCAATCTCTTTAAATTGCAAATTGATTCCATGTAAGCACATCGCTTTTACTTTCAATTTTCTCATTCTCTAAACACTACATATCAGAAAGACTCAACACACTAAATTTTGTCATGGCTAGATATTAATTCCTTTTCCCCTGATGCTTCATAGTAAGGCATTTGGTGGAATAAAGAAGTTGTATATGCAATTATGAATTTGTTGTAAAAATACCTATTATTCTTTAAAGTGATACAAAAGATTATAAATTAATTTAGGTTGTAGGAAGTACTATCGGATAGGTTGTTGCACTAAAGTTTCATTCTGTCGCTTCTTTGTATATACTATAAAATTTGAAAATCTCTATAATAAGAGACATTGAATCTACTACAACAATTAGAACTATAGTCTATAAAGGTACTGTGTTGGAAGTTATTGAGTCGTTAGATTTATCTTTGTCACTAGAAACTCTAAGCTGATATATTACTCCAAAATCGTTAGATAATCAAACAGTCGTTAGATTTATCTTTCTGGAACATGATGTTGTTGATTTTCAAATACACATACTGTTAAAAGATGTGCATTCCATAGCCCATTTAAGTGCCTCTTCTTCCCATGTTTCCCATATATCTCCTTGGAAGAAGATAACGTTCACCATACTCTGCACTAGGCAGTTCTGTCCTCACAACTGTAGTGTCCTCGTTCTCCCATGCATATTTGTCTCTATCTTTTAAGATGTTTCTTTACTGCAGGTGGAGACTTAAACCTTTTGATCTTTTGTATATATTAGCTCTTCAGGTGAGGACTATAATAAGTGAAACTTTGAAGTTCGTCACACTTTGCACAATAAGATTCAGAGGAATTAAATAGTTTCATATAGAAAGTAAATTATCTAAAGCTCCTAATACTGAATTACTTTGTCGGTGTTATTTACATCCATCTACCATAACAATCCAAAGGATACAAAGTGTATCCGGAAAATTTTGTATTATGTTTCTTTTCCTGAATTCTTTTTTCCTTCATAAGTCCTCATGATAAAATTGGCTCTAAAACCTATCTTTAGTCATAATAAGAAGCTAAAAAGAAAATTTTATTTTGTTTTTTCACATTTGATAATGACTGCATGTCTTTTCTTAATATTTACAGTTTATTGACTATGTGGTCTGCCTGTACATATGTCTTTTGATGACTTGTACATACGCTACTTTTGATGGTGTAGATGGTTATGGACTAAGGGTACAACTCGGAGAATATACAGGACTACACGTGCTTTGGTTTGAACTTTAGTTTTGTCCCTTGTGTACACGTGTTTTAGACAAACATTATAACTCGGGAGTCCTGTAAGTCTGTAACTAAAGATCAAACTGCTTGCTGAAAAAATGCATTAGTAGATCATCTAAACTACCTTTTTGGTTTGAATTTACTTGTGTTCTCTGGTTTGCTCTATTTCTTCTGTGGTTATAATAGAAAAAGCAATACCTGGTATTTCTTAAGGAGTAGACAGATAGTATCATCGGGCTTACAGTGGCACTTCAAATATGTGCATTAGAATTTATTGCTTTATGTGATTCTCTTATTCAGATTGTGCCAGTGGAATTAGTTGTGCAAAGTATAGTACGTGCATAGAATTATAGATAGTTCCTTACCTATGCATGCTATTTGTTTGAGCAACATTCAAACACTCTTCATAGTCAATCATTATATTTCTACTACCTTCAATTGTCAAAAATTAATGTTATACCATATTCAAGAGAATTATTTTTTCAAAACATAAAAGAAAAGGTTGATTCAAGTTCAAGTCTGCTCTAGGATTGTAACTTTAGATATACCTGTGCCATTTTCGAAACCCCTTGTAACCTCCTTTCGACGCAAAATATTTCATTCTACTTGGGCTTGATTCAAATTATCCTTGATTGCCTGCATCATTTGTTGTCTCTGTTGTACCATATCTTCTCTTATACCATATTTTGTTCTGCTGGTAAAAGGGAAGGAGTTTGCTCGTGTCCAATGAACAGCTATATCCGGCAAAGTGTGATGGTGTACGCTTGAGAAAAGAGTGGTAGTTTTATTACCATCATTCTGCCAATAAATCCTCTTACACTATTGCTTTGTCTTTTTTTTTTTTTTTTTTCTATTTTATGAGTTACACCATTATTTTGACCTTTGAGATTTTATTGCCGTGTGGTATCCTTTTAAACGCCTATTAGTCCTTTCATTTATTTGTATAGATGCATATTTTTGGTATCACACCAAGTATATACTGATGACACAACTTCTACAATGTTACAACCCCTAGGTGAAACTACATAACATACATGTATAATATCTAATTCACCATAATATACTTATTGCTATAATACTTTAATCTAACAAATGATGGGCTTGGGCCCGGGCTTAGCACGGGACATCTTTAACTAGTAATTATAGGATGGTAGAAGGTCGGTCGGTCATGGATCAATTTCATGAAATTCAACGCATTGTAAGTCGTTTCGTCAAACACAAAATTCTGATGGATGAAACCTTTATAGTGTCTTCTATTATTGATGAACAACCCTCATCATGGAAAGACTCCAAACGGAGTCTTAAACACAAAAATGAGGATATGTCCCTGGAAGAACTTGCCAATCATCTTCGTGTAGAACAAGAGTTCAGCATGTAGGATAAACCCAAGGAGCCTAGCACTCAAGATGGCAAGATTAATGTCGTTGAACATCGGGAGTCCTCCAAACCACATAAAGGACAATATAACGATAAGAAAAAGCATTATGATGATAGAAAAAAGAATGAGGGTTCCAACGTATGTGCTATAAATGCAATAAACCGGGCCACAAGAAGAGGGATTGCTCTATGTGGAAAAGAAAGAAGAGTCAAGGAAACCAAGGGGCATCAAAGGACAACTTTGTAGCCATGATCTCTGAAATCAATGTTATTGAAATGACCATTCTTGGTGGATAAACACAGGTGCTACCAAGCATGTGTGCAATGATCATTCTTTCTTCAAGTCACTCACATCGGTTGATGATGGGGCCGTCCTCTACATGGGGAACTCTTCAACTATGGAAGTCAAGAGCATGGGACAAGTGAAATTGAAGTTCACATCTAGAATGATGTTAATTTTAAATGATGTATTTTATGTTTCCAGTGTTAGAAAAAATCTTGTTTCTGATAGCCTCTTGAACAAGCATGGTTTCAAACAAGTATTTGAAGCCAATAAGTTTATATTGTCTAAGGGTGGCGTATATGTTGGGTAGGGGTATTATGCCAATGGAATGTTTAAGTTAAATGTAATTATCAATAATGACAATGCAATGAATGATGATGTTTCTCTTTACATCGTTGAATAATTTTTCATTGTGGCATTCCCGTTTGGGACATGTTAATTTTCATAGAATTAGGGATATGTCTAAATATGGTTTGATACCAGTGATAATTGTGGATAGTGTAAAATGTAAAACTTGCATATTAACAAAGATCACAAGGAAATCTCTTCCAAGTATCCAGAGAAGTACTAAGTTGCTTGAATTAATTCGTAGTGACGAGTGATTTTCACTGTACTCCTACAATTGGAGGAAAGAAATATGTTATTACATTCATTGATGACTGCTCTAGATTTTGCAAAGTTTATCTTGTAAATTCTAAAGATTAAGCATTCGAAAATTCAAATTTACAAGACTGAGGTTGAATTGCAATGTGAATCTTCCGTTAAGTGTTTAAGGACCGATAGGGGAGGAGAATATTATAATCCCACATTTTTCCAAAGCAATGATATTGTACATCAAGTAACGGCATCATATACACCACAACAAAATGGTGTAGCCGAACGGAAAAATCGAGTCTTAACGGAAATGGTTAATTGTTTATTGTCTAACTCAGGATTAAGTCACGGCTATTGGGGTGAAGCTATGTTAACGGCTTGTTATATTCTTAATAGGGTTCCTAATAATAGGAATCCAACAACCTCATATGAACTTTGGAACAAAAAACAATCAAATTTGAGTCATCTTAAAGTTTGGGGACGTAGGACTATAGTTAAAGTCCCGGAACCTAAAAGGAAAAAGTCGGGTGAAACAGGAATTGAATGCATCTTTATAGGATATGCTGAAAATAGAAAAGCCTATAGATTTTTAGTCATTGAACCAAATGATTCATACTTGGTTAATACTGTCATTGAATCAAGAGATGTAATTTTTGATGAAACTAGATTTGTATCAATTCATAGACCAAAAGATATTGTTCCAGGTGATCCAAGTTGTTCAACTTCACAACAATCAATCTTTTAAAATGGTGAAAATCAAGACGACATTGTTGAAGTAAGAAGAAGTAAGAGAGTTAGAAAAAAAAAGACATATAGAGATGACGTCTACATCTATTTAGTAGAAGGTTCAATTGATAAAACTAGAAATAAAATTCCTTATAAACGATCCCACTACTTTTAATAACGCCATGAAATCTCCAAATGCACCATTATGGAAGGAGGCTATCCAAGATGCCATAGAGTCAATATGAAAAATAATACTTGGATCCTAACAGATCTTCCACCCGATTGCAAACCCATAGATGGTAAATGGTTGTTCAAGAAGAAGTTGTCACGACCCGGAATTCCCATCGCCAAGACCGTGATGGCGCCTGACATTTCACTTGCTAGGCAAGCCAACATTAGAACAATTTACTTTAAACAGCTAAAATGATAACATAAATAAGGAACTGAAATAACTGAAATAATCAAAATGTAAATGCGGAAGTTAAAACCGTAAAACATCTGCTACAAATCCCTGAACCGGGTGTCACAAGTGGCACGAGCTACTAGAATAGTACATACAAAGGTCTGAAATAAGGTAAAGCTGTTCGGAAGGAAGATACACAACTAAATAAAAACAGAAAGGGGACTTCAGGAGCTGCGGGCGCTGAGTAGTTGTACCTCAAGTCTCCACAGACTGTCCAATCCGAGCTCTCTAGTAGCCGCCGCTGGGACTCCAAAATATGCATAGTGTCCAGAGTGTAGTATCAGTACAACTAACCCCATGTACTGGTAAGTGCCGAGCCTAACCTCGACGAAGTAGTGACGAGGCTAAGGCGGGTCACCTACACTACAACCTATACGCTGATGGAATAATTGAAATACTGAAGAGAATTAAATAGTCAACTGCAAATGATAACCACAGCCTCAAGAATAAACCCGCGTAGTGCAGAATTACCAATCTTTAACAGTTCGAATGCAAATACCGGAAAACCAACACAGCACAAGAAATGAAAACATATAGGTTGTTCCGTCGCGCAACCCGATCCCACCAAAAACCACAAATCCTCCCTTGTTCCACCAAAGTAACATCAACAACAGAGATAATATATGTAAATATGTTGCGGCGCTCAACCCGATCCCACCATATATCAACACATATCATAAATCACCCTTATTTCACCATATCAATCCACCCTTATTCCACCTGTTGCGCTGTGCAATCCGATCCCACTGTATAGAACATATTCACCCTTATTCCACCATAACAATCCACCCTTATTACACCTGCTGCAGGGTGCATCCCGATCCCACCATATCAGTACCAAATACTCAAAGCACGATCAAATCAATAGTTCTACCACAAAGCCTTTACGGTCAATAAATACCAATCTGAACCAAAAGGAACTTGTATAGTAACGAAATCTACACGAGTAATACTAAATAGCGAGACCAATCCAGCAATCGACAATTAGAAGGTTCAAATAAGTCAACTTAAACAAATAACAGGGAGTCATGAAACTATGGAAGAACTAACATCGTGAATAGAAGAGGATATTGAATAACAAGTAGCAATTAAGCATGGAAAGCATATAGTGGATATAAAAGTTATGACAGGAAAGGAAATAACTAAGGGAAAGCAGTAAATCAGGGAAAACAGATAATTTGGCGGCGTATAAGCACTCGTCACCTCGTATATACACCGCTCACATGGAATTCATATAACACATAGTATGAGGGTTCCTAATTTCCTCAAGTCAAGGTTAGACACAACATTTACCTCACTCCGCAGTCAATTCAAAGCTCTACCAAGGCCTTTCCCCTAGAATTCGCCTCCAAACCACTCGTATCTAGCAATAATTAACTCAACAACATCAAATACTGCTAAAGGAATCAAGTACGATGCATAAATTTAGATTTCCCAAACATTTCCCCAAAAAGTCAAAAATCGACCGCGGGCTCGCTTGGTCATAACTCGAGGTTTGGACCAAAATCCATTTACCTATTCACCCCCGAGCCCGATTATGTAATTTGTTTCCAAAATCCGACCTCAATTTGAGGTCTAAATCCAAATTTCACAAAATTCCCTAATTCTACCCAAACCCCCAACTTCCAATATGAAAATCCTAGATTTTAGGTTAAAGATTTGTGAAATGTAATGAAAGATTGAAAGAAAATGGGTTAGAATCACATACCAATGAATTGGGGTAGAAATGTTCTTCGAAAAATCATCTCTAGGGTTCTAGGATTTGAAAATTTGATGAATGAGAGAAAAATCCTGTCTAACTTAAGTTTTGATCAGTTGTAGGTGTCGCATTTGCGGCCTGGGGTTCGCAAATGCGAACTTTCCTTCAAAAATGCGAAGTATGCCTGAAACTGCTGCCTTCGCATACACAAACAATTCTTCACAAATGTGGCCTGTGATGATCGCAATTGTGATCCTAAACTTCGCAATTGCGAAGGTCCCCCTCTAGCCCCAATGCCCGCAAATGCGAGGTTCACATTTGCAAGCCAGACCACGAAAATGCGAAGTTTGCAGGTCTGGTGCAGCAATTGCTGTGTTTTCTAAGTTCAAACACTCCGTAGCATATCCGAAACTCACCCGAGCCCTCGGGGCTCCAAACCAAACATGCACATAAGTCCTAAAAAATCATACGAATTGAACCTCAAATCAAATGAAATTTTCAAGAAAACTAAAACTTTTACTTTTACAACCCAACGTCTGAATCACATCAAACTAACTCAGTTTCTCATTGAATTTCATAGATAAGTCATCAATATTATACTAGACCTGTATCAGGCTCCGGTACCAAAATACGGACCAATCAATTCTTAAGAACCATTAAACTTTCAGACTTTCAACAAAAATTCACATAGAGAGATAGGGACCTCGGAATTCAATTCCAGGCATACGCCCAGGCCCCAAATTACGATACGGACCCACCAGGACCGTTGAAACACGGATCTGGGTCCGCTTACTCAAAACATTGACCAAAGTCAACTTAATTTAGCTTTTAAGGCAAAAATTCTTATTTTTATAAGTTTTTCACATATAAGCCTTCCGGAAAAATACCAGGACGATGCACGCAAATAGAGGAAGGCTAAAATAAGATATTTAAGGCTTTAGAACACATATTTTTTTTCTAAAACATGAGATGACCTATCGGGTCATCACATTCACCACATTTAAAACAATCGTTCGTCCTCGAACAAACATATAAAAGTACCTGGGCTGGTGAAAAGGTTGGCATATCTACTCCGCATGCGACTAATCCTAAGTACCTTGCGGGACTCTCCTAAGCAGCTTACTCGACCGCCGGGCTAGAATAGCCACCGACTCCTCCTCATAAGTCAAATCCTTGTCCAACTGGACAGAGCAAAAATCTAACACACGAGGCAGATCACCCGTGGTACTTCCAGAGCATGGACACATGGTATACCGGATGAACTGCTGATAAACTGGGTGGCAATGCGAGCTTGTAAGCCACCTCACCAACTCTCTAAAGAATCTCAAAAGGTCCAATGTACCTAGGGATCAACTTGCCCTTCTTTCAAAACCTCATTACACCCTTCATGGGTGACACACGGAGCAACACTCTCTCTCCGACCATGAATGCAACATCACGAATCTTACGGTCGGCATAACTCTTCTACCTAGACTGACTTGTGCGAAGTCTATCCTGAATGATCTTAACCTTATCCAAGGCATGCTGTACCAAATCTATACCCAATAATCGAGCCTCCCCCGGCTCAAACCATCCGACCGACGATCTACAATATAATGCCTCATAGGGAGCCAACTAGATGCTCGACTGATAACTGTTGTTGTAGGAAAACTCCGCTAGTGGCAATAATTGATCCCAAGTTCCTCCAAAGTCTATAACACAAGCGCGGAGCATATCTTCCAATACCTGAATAGTACGCTCGGACTGTCCGTCTGTCTAAGGACGAAATGATGTGCTCAACTTGACCTACGTGCCCAACTCACGCTGTACTACCTTCCAGAAGTGCGAGGTGAATTGCGTACCTCGATCAGAAATGATAGACACGGGCACCCTGTAAAGACAAATGATCTCGTGGATATAAATCTTTGCCAACCACTCTGAAGAATAGGTTACTGCCACAGGAATAAAGTGCGCTGACTTGGTCAGCCTATCCACAATAACCCAAACTGCATCGAACTTCCTCTGAGTTCGTGGGAGTCCAACAACGAAATCCATAGTGATACGCTCCCACTTCAATTCAGGAATCTTTATCTTCTGATGCAAACCACCAGGTCTCTGATGCTCGTACTTTACTTGCTGACAATTTAGACTCCGAGCTACATATGCAACTATGTTCTTCTTCATCCTCCTCCACCAATAATGCTGCCACATGTTCTAATACATCTTGGCGACGCTAGGATGAATAGAATACCGGGAACTGTGGGCCTCTTCTAGAATCAACTCATGAAGTCCATCCACATTAGGCACACAAACACAACCCTGCATCCTCAAAACTCCATCATCTCCAACCGTAACCTGCTTGGCATCTCCATGCCATATTGTGTCCCTAAGGACAAGCAAATGCGGGTCATCATAATGCCGCTCCTTGATGCGCTCAAACAATGAAGACCGAAGGACGGTACAAGCTAGAACACGACTGGGCTAAAAATACATTCAACCTCACAAACTGATTGGCCAAGGCCTTAACGTCTGATGCAAGCTGTGTCCCATCGACTAGAATGTACGCAAAGCTGCCCATACTCACTGACTTTCTACTTAAAGCATCGGCCACCACATTGGCCTTCCTGGGATGAGACAAGATGGTGATATCATAGTCTTTCAATAGCTCTAACCACCTCCCCTGCCTCAAATTGAGCTCCTTTTGCTTGAACAAATACTGCAAACTCCGATGATCCGCGAATACCACACATGACACGCCATAAATATAATGCCTCCAAATCTTCAGAGCATGAGCAATGGCTGCCAACTTTAAGGCATGAACAGGGTAATTCTTCTCGTGAACCTTCAGCTGCCGCGACGCATATGCATCAATACCGCACCAAGTCCAATACGAGATACATCACTATATACCGTATAAGATCCTAAACCTGTGGGCAACACCAACACTGGCGCCATAGTCAAAACAGTCTTGAGCTTCTGGAAGATCACCTCACACTCGTCTGACCATTTGAAAAGGGCACCCTTCTGGGTCAACCTGGTCAACAGGGCTGCTATAGATGAGAACCCTCCAAAACCGACGATAATACCTCGCCAATCCCAAGAAACTCCGGATCTCTGTAGCTGAAGTAGGTCTAGGCCAGTTCTGAAATGCCTCAATCTTCTTAGGATCCACTTGAATACCCTCTTCCGACATAACTTGCCCTAAGAAAGCGACTGAGCTCAACCAAAACTCGCATTTTGAAAACATAGAATATAATTGGCTGTCTCTCAAGTTTGAAGAATGACCCGAAGATGATGCTCATGCTCCTCTGGACTGCGGGAGTAGATCAAGATATCATCAATAAACACAATAGCAGTGGAATCCAGATAGGGCTTGACACCCAATTCATAAAATCCATGAATGTTGCTGGGCCATTTGTCAGCCCAAATGACATCACTAGAAACTTATAATGCCCATACCGAGTCAGAAAGGCTGTCTTAGGGACATCGGCTGCCCCAATCCTCAAATGATGGTAGCCAGACCTCAAATCAATCTTTGAAAATACTTTGGCACCCTGAAGTTGATCAAATAATTCATCAAACATTGGCAATGGATACTTGTTCTTGATGGTGACTTTGTTCAACTGTCGATAATCTATGCACATCCTCATCGATCCATCATTCTTCTGCACAAACAAAACAGGCGCACCCCAGGGCGAAACACTAGGTCTAATGAAGCCCTTATCAAGTAAATCTTGCAACTTCTACTCCAATTCTTTCAACTCTGGCGGGGCCATACGGTATGGCGGAATAGAAATGGGCTAAGTGCTTGGAGCCAAATCAATAAAAAAAGTCAATATCGCTGTCGAGTGGCATCCCCGGCGAGTCTATAGGAAACACTTCTAGAAACTCACAAACAACT
Source organism: Nicotiana attenuata (assembly GCF_001879085.1). Classification (NCBI taxonomy): domain Eukaryota; kingdom Viridiplantae; phylum Streptophyta; class Magnoliopsida; order Solanales; family Solanaceae; genus Nicotiana; species Nicotiana attenuata. The sequence goes on from NW_017673979.1 coordinate 26,961, forward strand.
GGTATTGAATCCATGGATGGAAGCTCCGCACTAGAATCACGGGCACAAGCCAAATAAGCAAGACACTCCTTCTCGACCATATGTCGAGCCTTCATATAAGAGATAACCCTATTGGTAGAATGGCCAAGAGTTCCTCTCCACTCTAATCGAGGCAACACCGACAAAGCTAAGGTCGCCGTCATGGCATGACAATCTAGTATAGCATGGTAAGGTGACAACCAATCCATACCCGAAATGACATTAAAATTAACCATATCGAGAACTAGAAGATCTACGTTAGTCTCAAGACCTGCAATGATAACCACACATGAACGTAGACACGATCTACCACAATAGAATCTCTCACAGGTGTGGACACATACACAGGAGCACTCAAAGAATCACGAGGCATAAAAAAATATGAAGCAAAATAGGACGATACGTATGAATAAGTAGAATCCAGATCTAATAAAACTGAGGCATCTCTACCGCACACTGAAACCGTACCTGTAATAACCGCGTCATACGACTCAGCCTCAGGCCTGGCTGGAAAGGCATGACATCAGGGCTGGGCCCACTACTTTGAATTACATCTCTAGGACGGCCTCCTGCTGGATGGCCTCCACCTCTAGCGGCCTGACCTCCACCTCTAACAGCCTGATCTCCATCTCTAGCTGTCTGAGCTCTACCTCTGGCTCCCTGGCCCCACCTCTAGCTGGCTGAGCAGGCGGTAACGTAATTGGTGCCAGAATCATGGCACGAGAACTCTATTGAGGTGTACCGCCCAATAATCTCGGACAGGTCCTCCTAATATGCCCAAAACCACCACACTCAAAACATCCATCTTGGTGCTATGGCTGCTGAAACTGAGACTGACCCGGACGGGCCAGATGACCATGGTAATAACTCTGAATAGGAGGTGCATTGATATGAGCTGGCGGTGCACTATAGGTTGGCTGCCCGAAATGAGGCACACAAAGACCACGACCCCCTAAAGCACTATGGGATGCCTGAAGCGCTGACTGATATGGCCTGGGAAGTTGGACCCTGCCAAAAGTACCCCTGCCTCCAAATGAGGCACCACTAAAACCACCGGAATGATGAGGCCTCTTATCTGACCCCTGCCCTCTCTCTTGTGAAAGATCATCCTCGATCTACCTGGCGACATTCGCAGCTGTCTAAAAAGAAATCTCACTACCGATCTCCTTGGCCATCTGCAACTTGATAGGATGAGCGAGTCCCTTAATAAACCTCCTTACCCTCTCTCGCTCGGTAGGATGAAAATGAATAGCATGGCGGGCTAAGTCCACAAAGCAAATCTCATACTGGGTGACGGTCATACTGCCCTGTTAAAGGCGCTCGAACTGCCTACTATAGCTCTCTCTCACCAGAAGGAGCTTATCAAGAAATAGCTGAGAGAACTGGTCCCAAGTAAGAGAGGTGACCCAGATGGTCTGGTAAACATATAATCCCTCCACCATTTCTTGGCGGAACCCGACAACTGAAATGCAGCGAAATTGACCCCATTGGTCTCCACTATCCCCATGTTCCGTAGCACCTCATAACTGATGTCAAGAGAGTCTTGGGGGTCCTCTGAAGATGCACCACTAAAGTGAACTTGAAAAAGCTTAGTAAACCTATCCAATCTCCATCACCGGCCTGTGCCGCAACACCCGACTGAACTATCCCAACTAGTTGAGCTGCCGGAGTCTGAAACTGGGGATCCATCTGCTCCGGAGTATGAGTAGCGGGAGTCTGTGCTCCTCCCCCTACCTGAGAGACAACTGGTGCCATAGGAAATGTACCGGCCTCAGCCATACTCTCCATAAGGTCCACTAAATGGATCAAAGCGTCCTGAAGCACTAGGGTGGCAATGAACCCCTCTGAGAACATAATTAAGGAATTGATAGAATAAAATCGCACGACAGAGAAGAATAAAAGTGAAACTGTTCCTAACTCCATAGCCTCTAGAAGATAAGTAAAGACGTCTCTGTACTGATCCTCCAGACCCCACTAAGTTTGCTCGTGACTCGTGAGACCCGTGTAACCTAGTGCTCGGATACCAACTTGTCACAATCCGAAATTCCTACCGCCGGGACCGTGATAACACCTAACATTGCACTTGCAAGACAAGCCAACGTTAGAACAATTTACTTCCTTTAATAGTTTAAGTGATAACATCATTAAAGAACTGAAATAATCGAAATGTAAATGCCGAAGTTAAAATCGTAAAACATCTGCTACAAATCCCTAAACTGGTGTCACAAGTGCACGAGCTGCTAGAATAGCACATCGAAAGGTCAGAAATAACGTAAAGCTGTTCGAAAGGAAGATACACAGCTAAATAAAAAAAGGAAGGGGACTTCAGGAGCTGCGGGAGCTGAGCAGTTAACTGCAAATGATAACCACAGCCTCAAGCATAAACCCGCGTAGTCAATAATTACCAATCTTTAACAGTTTGAATGCAAATACTGAAAAACCAACACAGCACAACACATGGAAACATATAGGTTGTTGCGGCGCACAACCCATTCCCACCAGACAACACAAATTCTCCCTTATTCCACCGAAGTAGCATCAATAACAGAGATAATATACATCAATATGTTGTGGCGCGCAACTCGATCCCACCATATATCAACACAGTATCATAAATCACCCTTATTTCACCATATCAATCCACACTTATTCCACCTGTTGCGGAATTTAACCCGATCCCACCGTATAGAACATATTCACCCTTATTCCACTATAACAATCCACCCTTATTACACCTGCTGCGGCGTGCAGCCCGATCCCACCATATTAGTACCAAATACTCAAAGCACAATCAAATCAATAGTTCTACCAAAAAGCCTTTACGGTCAATATATACCAATATGAACTAAAGGGAACTTGTACAGTAGAGAAATCTACACGAGGAATACTAACAAGCGATACCAATCCAGCAATCGACAATTAGAAGGTTCAAGTAAGTCAACTTAAACAAATAACAGGGAGTCATGAAACTATGGAAGAACTAACATCGTGAACAGAAGAAAATATTGAATAACAAGTACCAATTAAGCATGGAAAGCATATAGATCATATAACAGTTATGACAGAAAAGGAAATAATTAAGGAAAAGCGGTAAATCAGGGAAAACAGATAATTTGGCGGCGTATAAGCACTCGTCACCTCGCATATACACCACTCACATGGAATTCACATAACACATAGTCTGAGGGTTCCTAATTCCCTCAAGTCAAGGTTCGACAGAACACTTACCTCACTCCGTAATAAATTCAAAGCTCTACCGAGGCCTTTCCCCTTGAATTCTCCTCCAAACCAGTCGTATCTAGACACAATTAGCTCAATAGCATCAAATATTGCTAAAGGAATCAACTACAATGCATAAATTTAGATTTCCCAAACATTCCCCCAAAAAGTCAAAAATCCACCCCGGGCCCGCTTTGTCAAAACCCGAGGTGCGGACCAAAACCCATTTACCCATTCACCCCCGAACCCGATTATGTAATTTGTTTTGAAATCCGACCTCAATTCGAGGTCTAATCCCAATTTCACAAAAATGCCTAATTCTACCCAAACCCCCAATTTTCACCATAAAATTTTAGGTTAAAGATTTGTGAAATGTAATGAAAGATTGAAAGAAAATGGGTTAGAATAACTTACCAATGTTTTGGGGAAGAAATTGTCTTGGAAGAATTGCCTCTAGGGTTCTAGGATTTCAAAATTTGATGAATGAGAGAAAAATCCGTCTAACTCATGTTTTGATTAGTTGCAGAGGTCGCATTCATGCGAACTATCATTCGCAAATGCGAAGTATGCCTAAATCTGATGCCTTCCCAAATGCAAAGTATGCCTAAACCTGATGCCTTCGCAAACACAAAGTATGCCTAAACCTGCTCCTGAACTTCAAAGGTCCCCCTCCAGACCCACTGCTCGTAAATGCGATAGCCTCTTCGCAAATGCGAGGCTCGCATTTGCAAGCAAGACCTCGCAAATGCGAAGTTTGCATATTAGGTGCATCAACTGTTGTGTTTTCTAAGTTCAAACACTCTGTAGCCTATCCGAAACTCACCCGAGTCCTTGGTGCTCCAAACCAAACTTGCACACAAGTCCTAAAAAATGCGATCAAATCGCCAAAATAACACCTAGAAGTACGTATTGAACCTCAAATCAAATGAATTTTTGAAGAAAACTTTAAAACTTCTATTTTCACAACCCAACGTCCGAATCACATCAAACTAACTTCGTCTCTCACCAAATTTCACAGGCAAGACATAAATATTATAGTGGACCTGTACCAGGCTCCGGAACCAAAATACGGACCCAACATCAACAAGACCAAACATCAATCAATTCTTAAAAACCATTAAACTTTCAAACTTTCAGTTTACAACAAAATTTTATATCTAGAGCTAGGGACCTCGGAATTCGATTTCGGGCATACGCCCAGGTCCCAAATTACGATATGGATCCACCTTGACCATCGAAATATGAATTCGGGTCTGTTTACTCAAAACATTGACCATAGTCAACTCAAATTAACTTTTAAGGCTAAAAATTCTTATTTTTATCAGTTTTAAGCCCTAAGCAATGACATCCAAAATTTGATGAAGTAGTTTTATATAATGGTTTTAAAATCAATGAATCAGGCAAGTGTGTATACAAAAAATTTGAAAAAGGAAAAGGAGTTTTCATTTGCTTGTATGCAGATGATATGTTAATTTTTAGGACCGACATAGAACAGGTCAAGACCACCAAAAGATTCCTATCCGCTTAGTTTTCCATAAAAGACATAGGAGAAGCAGATGTTATTCTTGGGATAAGAATTATTAGAAATTGTTGGGGGGTTTTGCTTAACACAATCTCATTATATTGAGAAAGTGTTAAAGAAATTCAATCATTTTGATTGTAATCCTGTTTCTACACCGTATCATCCATGTTTTAAATTGGAAAGAAATGGCGGAAGGCCAATTGCTCAACCTGAGTATGCTAAGTTGATCGGGTGCTTGATATATGCTATGACTAGTACGAGACCCGATATTGCATGTGCAGTGAGTAAGTTGAGTAGATATACTTGCAATCCGAGTGAGTATCATTGACATGCTATAAGAAGTGTACTAAAGTATCTCAAGAAAATTGTAGATTATGGCATCTATTATAGTGGTGATCCTGCTATACTAGAAGGATATTCGGATGCAAGTTGGATAACTGATCAAGAGGAATATTCCTCAACAAGTGGATGGGTATACCTCCTTTGTGGGGGTGCAATATCTTGGGTATCTAAGAAGCAAACGTGTCTTACAGATTCAACTATGGCTATGGAATTTGTAGCCTTGTCATCCGCTTCTGAGGAAGGGGAATGGTTGAGAAATTTACTTTTTGATATTCCATTATGGCCTAAGCCCATGGCTTCGGTTTCTATCCATTGTGATAGTGAGGCCACCTTAGCTCGAGCATACGGTCATATATATAACGGAAAAGTCTAAGCTTATTAGCCTTAGACATAGTTGTATAAATCAATTAATTAATGATGGGGTGATCACTATTGACTATGTACGCTCACTTAATAATCTTGCCGACCCATTGACTAAGGGATTAGCAAGGGACTTGGTGTTGAGAACATCAAGGGTGATGGGATTAAAACCCATAAAGAAAGACCATTAAGGGTGAAGCCTCAATTTGACACTTGATACAACATCCAGTCTCGAGTTCAATGAGTGACAACATTCTTTATTGGTTGATATCACTTGGTATATCGTCCTAAAGTAAGCTCTTTTTCCTGCAGTTTTTTAAAAAAAGGTTGAGTTTATAAATTCTTAATAGACCTATTGGTGGATGTTCTTGGAGGAGCACATTAATAAAGGTCTACCTATGTGGATGCGAAGTAGGCCACTTCAAGAAGCTTAGGTTTGCCTTCTATGCATTCAAAAGAGGATTAGTGCACTAGGCTTTATGGTGTTGGTTATAAAGGAATAATGTAATAGAATTCATGTGTGAGATACATCATATTTTATAATATGGTGGTCGGTTCAAAAGACTTGTCCAACCTGACTATTCAGTTTAATGGAAATTGAATTCTGCTAATTTGAAGTTCAATAGCTAGGTGCTTCATTTATGCATGGATTCACCTGTCTCTTGTTTTCTAAAGGAATTGTTGGGTTGTTACTTTCACTTGAAAATTGTGGGGGATTTTTGGAATTTTCAAGAGAAAATAGCAGGAATAAGCAAAAGGGAAATGGTTATTTGGCTTAATGTTCTGATACAACATGTTGCTTTGCGAAACTTTGCGTCACTTCGAGTATCACTTAGGCTGATTCATTGTACCTTTTTGTTAGTGTTTTCTGGTGCTTTTCCAGTTGTTTTAAGAATTAGACATCCTCTATAAATAGGGGAACACTCCTTGGCATAAGATATCCTGATATATATCTCAAGTACCAACATTCTTCCTTAAGAGAAATTGCATAAGTTTGGTAACTGCAATACTAATACTTGTGTGTTTAGAGATCTGATTTATTATTTCTTGGCTTTACTTCATTCTATCCCGAGAGAGTATTTGTAAGGGACAAATAATTCTCTTTGAAAAGTGATCCTAACAAGGTGTACAGCTTGAAGCATATCCAGATTTTTCACCACAAACACAGATTTTTAACAGTACTTTTGGACAAAAATTGCATACATCACGTTTACAATTGGTGCATGTTAGTCTCACCCTTTCCATTGTGGCAATGACAATGATATCCAGTCATACAAAGATTATTAAGAACCATTCGCATCAAAATTTTAGTGGGTCATCTTACAGGATTTCGCTCGTTTAATCAATAGTTTCTAAACACGTACGTTGTGCGTGTATTCCATACTAATCAATATAAATGTTTTATAATGGTAGTAGAAATAATGTTAGAATAGTTTAGCAATTTAGTTTTGGGTAAGAAAACAAAAGAATTAATTAAATATGCTGAAACCTTCTAATCACACTAATTAATGAGTGCGAACGATCCATGAAATGTCATCTTATGATTAAAAGAAAAGAAAAAAGTAAAGGGGGATGACTACTTCAAATTAATATTGTGCCATGATTTGTTCTCTCAAGTAAGATCACTGCATAAGACAATATGAAGAACAATTTCACATTCCTACTACATATTACATATAATTGGCAAAAGATAAAAGGATACTAACTTTGACGCTTACAAGAAATGAAAAGAAGATAAAGTTACTATTTCTTGTTAGATTTTCCAATAGAAGAAACAAGACTACAATTTTTGTAAATAGTTTCAAGTACCTTTCTGTTATGGTGGCCCACCACTTTATCTCTTAGTGATTTGGTCGAGTCTAAGAGGCTGAAAGGTTTTGGAAAAACTTCGCCTAGCTCCTGGTGATTCCATTAAGCTTAAAGGTTTTGGCAAGAGTGAGTTATATGAGAAGGCTTTGATAAAGTGAAACCGGAAGAAAACAAGTTTTTTAATAGTAAGCATTACAAAATACTTATAGATGTTACCTGATCATTGATCACAAGTTTACTCTATAATGATTTTTTTGCAAACGGATGAAATAATTCTTCGCTATTACGTTTTCATTCTTTGGGATGCAAAAAGGAATACAGACTTTATGATGTAGTAATAAACTTTGCAATCAAACTATTATTTTTATTTAATAAAGCAATTGAACTTACACGTGTGACTTGATTTCGTCCGAGTCACACATCTATTTAAGATTATAAAACAGTCGATGCAATAGTAAAACCCAAGAGACAAGAGATTCTGGATGTAATTACCTTGTGAGGATCGGAGTTCAAATAGTTAAGAAGATTCTTAAAGTGAGATTCCGGAACATCTACTGGCCTATTCTCCATTCGAAGCTCATCATTCTCATAGGCTATGAAGTGGGTTGCCTTCAATTGACTTTTATACTTTCTCCAAGCACTACAAACTGATTCAAAAATCCATTTTTTCGCCTCGTCGGGAATGTCATATTTTTCCTACAAATTTAGTGCAATTTGGTTAGTGTAAGAAATAAGAAATATCATCTATGTTAATTGGACATTGGCAACTTCATACCTTGATATATTTCCACATATCATCTTTTGTGTCTAGTTTCCTCCAATTAACTATATTAAGAGGACAAAAAGTCCCACTCCTTGCCAATGTGCCGAGGAAGGTACCCAACTCTTTTACAACCTCTTTAGTAGGACCAATGGGTTTATTAAACTCATTTAGAGTGATTATTTTACGCTCCTTTCTAACATGAACTCTTGGCATTTGAGTACGACCTCTTTTTCTTTTTGGCGAGGAGGGGCCTGCAATAGTACAAAACAAAGATAATAATTGATCACTATTTTTATTTAAGTTTATGATTAAAATTTATATATATTTGCCTTGTTCCTCAATTTGTTCAGCTGCTTCATGAGTGGTAGAATCATCAGATCCTTCATGTACTCCCTGTGATGCAGGAGTGATGGAATCCATATTCGCTTGTTGCACTTGTTCATGTACTCCTTGTGTTGCTGAAGAGGTGCAATTCTGTGGCAGTTGCTGCATTTGTTCTTGCAATTGAGATCCACCTTCGGATTGTCGTTCTTCATTTGCATTTGACCTTAGAGCTTTCAAGGCTGTTTTTGTTGTCAACAACGAAACCTTTTGGTTTCGCAAAGATGAAGGTAATCCACCTTCTGATTGTCGTTCTTCATTTGCATTTGACATTGTAGCTTGGAAGGTTCCTCTTGTTGTCAATGACGAAAACCTTTGATTTCGCAAAGATGCAAATGATCCAGCTAGAATGCGGTTGGATATTTTCTTATTTTTGCTTGAGCACCCTTCTTGATTCATGACTATTCAATATTTTTCAGATTCCAAAAAGCAAACACAATATAGGTTAGCCTTTAAATAAGAAAGAAACATCAAGTCATTCAAAAAAAGAAACATCAAGTCAATGACTATATTTGGGCTAATTCTTAACATAATGTTGCTGCTGGCTATACAAACTGAAATTTCTGGTGAACGATGCAGGAACTTATATGAAACTGCAGAACCTCAAATTATAAGGATTTCAATCAAAATCTACCTAGAATTAAGCTCTAAAGTGAACAGAAACTGGTAGCAATCAGTAGCT
>NW_017673979.1:37095-44473 GCF_001879085.1 Nicotiana attenuata
TCGTACATTACACTTATCTATCAACAACAACCCAGGCAACAATGAGGAGGAAAGAAAAGGCTCCCCCCCACCCCCTCTTGACATTCATACATTCTTGTGAAATATTGGTATAATTTCATGGAGGATAGAAATTACCAACTAAACCAAAGAAGACATGGGAGAAGGAACAGGCCTCAACAACCGAACAAAAGTATCCGAAATCTCTCTCAAATCCTGCAAAATTGAAGCATGGCAGAATAATTTTCTAAAGGATATAAATAAAAATAATCATAAAATATTTATAAACAAAAAAGCCATTATCACTCACTCAAAAAAAATAACTTAAAAGAATTTTATAATTTTGTTATTTAATCATCTGCTTCCATCCAGTCTCAATCAGTATCATCAAACCCATCCTCCTCCTCCGATGTTTCCACAATTGTATCATGTGAATTTTGTGCATGAGATGGAATATCAATGATATCAACGGGTACATCTTCTCTTGACCATCTAATGTCATCATCAACCAATCTAGATGAGGAACCAATATCATTATTAGGTTCCCGCCAAAATGTGTCTCCAATATTAGGACAATTCTCTTCCTCCAGATCATACAAATCAACAGGTACTTTACTCCTTGCATAATAAACATCTTTCTCAATTGGATCCTCAACATAAAAAACTTGATAAACTTGTGATGCCAACACAAAAGGGTCATTTGTACTGCATAATCTATTGAAGTATACCCGAGTTAACCCATAATCATCTATTTCATTACGAAACCAATCACATCTAAACAGTACAACACTAAAAGAACCCCAATAATCAATCTCAATGATATCCTTAATCGCTCCATAATAGATAACCTCGCCATCGATGGGATTTTGGTCCCTAGCACTAGCAAAACTATCTGTTGTTGCCGATAAAGTCACTCCACTATTTTGAGTCTTGCCTCGGGAATACCGTTCTTAGTATGAAATCGGTATCCATTAATAAATATCCCGTGTATCTTTTGGCTACCATATTAGGTCCTTTGGCTAGCCATCTTAAATAATCTGGCAATACAATACTTTTAACTTTTTCTTTAAACCAATTGCTGAATTCCCGACTATGATCCCTCGCTCTTACCCATGCATTTGATCTACTATGATTTACAATTAAATTCTTACGTTCCCTGCAATCAAGAACATTTCCAGTTTAATCATATAATAAAGAAAAATTATATAAAAAATAAATAAATATTAATATAATTTATCTTACTCGATAAACTTTTCCATTTGTTCATCTCCAGTATTGAACAGAGCATATCGATGTGCTTCAAAGCATAACTGCGAATCCATGAGAAAAGTATTTTTTTTCTTACTTCCAATTGGATGGCCTATATTAGGGAATATAGGTGACAATTTTGGGAGCACTCATCATCCACAGTTTGGTACCTACTAAATTTTGTCATCATGCCATCATGTTGATATCTCGAACAAAAAGTCAAGCACTCATTGGCCAAAAACCCCTCTGCTATTGACGCTTCTGGACTAGATCGATTACGTACAAAGGCCTTGTACTTACATAGGTTCCTCTCAATGGGATACATCCAACGAAGATGAGCCGGACCCCCAAGCTTAATTTCATCCACCAAATGAATAGGCAAACGTGGCATTATGTCAAAAAATGTTGGATGGAAAATCTTTTCAAGCTCACATGTTATTTCAACAATTTCAGACTGCATTATTTCAAGAACTCTTCGCCTTATGACCTTACTACATATAGCTCTAAAGATATTTCCCAACCTAATCAAGGCCAATGAAATATTCTTGGGCAACACTTTTCTAACAACAACCTGGAGCAAGTAATGCATTATAAAATGGGCGTCATGACTCTTGTACCCTGATATTTTCATCTCCTTCACTCGCACGCGTTCTGAAATATTCGAAGCACACCCTTTTGGTAATTTAGCATTTTTCATGACAGTACAAAACAAACTTTTCTGTTTTGGTTCCATGTAGAAACAAGATTTAGCCAAACTTATAGTTCCATCATTATTTATTCTTGGTTGCAGCTCCTTTCGTATCCCCATTTCTTGTAAGTCAGAGCGAGATTTTTCATGATCCTTTGATTTTCCATCTATTTCTAATAAAGTCCCAAGCAAACTATCACATATGTTTTTCTCGATGTGCATCACATCAAGATTGTGCCTCAATTTGTTACGCACCCAATATGGCAATTCAAAAAAAATGGATCTCTTTTTCCACGGACCCTTATCACTCCGAGGCGTTTTTTAGCTCTCTTTCCAAAGATATTATTGAATTCAAACAGCTCTTCAAACACTTCTTCACCCGACAATGGAGCAGGTGCAGGTCTATGCTCCTCCTTACCATCAAAAGACTTCTTATCTCGTCGGAATGGATGATCACGAGGCAAAAATCTTCGATGGCCCAAGTAACACATCTTATGACTATGTTTGAGATATTGAGAACATGTGTCATAATTGCAAGTGGGGCATGCCAATCTCCCCTTAGTGCTCCATCCTGAAAGCATTGCTAATGCTGGAAAGTCACTAACTGTCCACATTAAGGCAGCACGCATTCGGAAAGTTTGGTTGGTTTCAGCATCAAATGTGTCTATCCCAATTTCCCATAGTTCTTTCAATTCTTCAATTAATGGTCGTAGGTACACATCTATATCATTTCCTGGAGATGATGGACCTGGAATGATCATAGACAACATTATATACTCCGGCTTCATGCAAATCCATGGTGATAAATTATAGTTCATTAACATAACAGGCCACGTGCTATGAGAAATGCTCATCGTCCGAAACGGGTTGAAACCATCACTTGAAAGACCCAATCTAACATTCCTAGCATCTCTAGAGAAGTCTGGGTGCAAAGAATCAAAAGCCTTCCAAGCTTCCCCATCAGCAGGATGTCTTATGTTCCCATTATTGGGTCGTTCATTAGCATGCCATCTCATTGCAGCAGTCGTTTCAGGACACATGAATATCCTCTGAAGCCTAGGCTTTAAAGGAAAGTATCTTAAAACCTTTGCAGGGATTTTAGAGCTTGCTTTAGTCAAAGGACCACCACTCTTCCATCTTGAAGACCCACAAATAGAGCAATTCTCGGCATTCGCATTTTCTTTCCAAAATAACATGCAATCATTAGGGCATGCATGTATTTTTTCGTAATGAAGACCCAAATCTGTTATCATGTTTCTAGTCTTGTTGAAAGATTCTGGTACCTGAGCAAAGGGAAATGCCTCTTTTATCAACTCTAACAAATCGGAGAAAGCCACATTGCTCAACCCATGCAAGGATTTAAGCAAGTACAGTCGAATAGTGAAACTCAGCTTGCTAAAATTTTCACACCCCGGATATAACTCTTATTTTCCTTCCTCCAACAATTTGAAAAACTTCTTTGCATCTTCAGATAGTCTTTCCCCAACTCCTTCTTCATTCCCTGCCTGACCCTATATATTTCTAAATATATCATGAAATGGTCCATCAATATCGTCACGCATGGTAGAACCTTCATCATCATTGCTTGGATGAGGTGTATTTCTCGAGGAAAATCCTTCCCCGTGGAAAACCCATTTGGTATAACCATCAACAAATCCATGAACAACCAAATGATCCTCCACCACATTTCTATAATACCAATAGCGATTCATGCACTTTTTGCAAGGGCATAATATTTCATTTCCTTGGGCGGCTCGCTCAAATGCCTTTTCAAGAAAATCATTCACTCCACGGATATACTCATCCGTCCATCTCAGGAGATTCATCCAACTTTTATCACCATTATCCATAGATATCCTATACGATAAAATAGAGGAATTAGTAGTAATAAAGAACTAGCTAACAACAACGACAAACCTCATAAAATTCCACAAGTGGGGTTCTGGGAGGGTAGTGTGTTCGTAGACCTTATAACCCCTACCTGAGTTCTAGGGAGGGTAGTATGTTCGTAGACCTTATAACCCCTACCTTGAAGGTAGAAAGGTTGTTTTCGATAAACCCCGGCTCAAGGAAAGATGAAAAGAAAGCAGTAGCAATTTCTGCCACAGACCCCGGATCATTTCTAACTATCCCAATCTTGTATGACCACGCATCCATCTTAACATGGACATTTTTGTGGCATTATCTTTAGGCCCAGCATCTACTCCTATGCAATATTACTAATCACGCATCCGTTCTATAAAATTTGCCTTTCACTTTGTTAGGTATCTTCATATTGCATAAGACTCCTCTGGTTCAACCATCTTATTTTACTTTTATGTACTACATTATCATATCTCATGTCATTAGCTAAAAATACTTAGCCTCGACTTGAACAATACTAAGTCTAGAGTTCTATCTGAAATTCCTTTATGCCCAATTCCAGATTCCTCCAAGTAATCCTCTCTTTTTGTGAGTGCAATTCTCAATTTTTGACCAGAAAGCAATGAATGGTAAAATGCCAAATTAATTAGTTCACAAGAGATGCTGAACTATAAAATCTTGTCAACAGGTAATGTCAAAGATCAATTAGAGTCAAATAAATTAACATAAACTAAGCAAATAATAAACAAACCCAAGAACTTGAAAGTATGCTTTGAACCACTCTACTGAAGTTTGCATAAACTCAAAAATAAGAACAGGACAGTTGATCCATGAACCACTCTCCAAGGTGAAAATCACTAATTTTTTTACTTTTGTTTTTATTTTAAGTAGAGGTATTTGGGAGCTTTTAGAATAACAAAGAGCTTTGAGTATTAGTAGAAGCAATTTTGGAAAAACAAAAATATAGTTTTTAAAAACATGACCAAACACTAACTTCTTTTCAATATATTAATCAAACACAAATACTTTTCACCAAAAATAATTTTGAATAAAAGTACTTTCTCAAAATAAGCTGATTTTAGAAATTTCGCCAAACAAGCTATTAGTATCCTGTGTTATGTCTTCATATTTGTTTCTTTTAAAAAAAATTCTTTATTCACACACAACAAAAGGTGTTCCGATATAGCTTATATGCTGGTTAAAACACTTTTTACGACTTATCTATAAACTCCAAAAATGCTTATAAGACAAAATCAGCAACAAGTTATAGTTCAATCACACTCAACTTTAGTTTTTCTTATTTTTGGTTGGCTAGAGGAAGAAATGAAGGTTGTGCTCCTAAAACATTAAACAATATACAGTGGAATTGGCCCTAAAACTTGGAGGAGTTTTCAATGAGCTTCAGTCCGTTTTTTCTCGTCCAACCAATTTAATAACTTCAACATGAATGTCCAGAAAGTTTGAATAATAAAATTGAAACACTCAAAGCGAGCATCAATTCAAGGTTGAGTTGACAATATGCATTACTAAATAGTTTATCTTCCCCTCATCATTGCAAAACTATCACAAGACAGTCTCTCCAACCTACAAAGTGACTGACCATTCAATACCGCCAATTAACAATTTGATCACAAATTCTCTAATGAACTCTCCCATTAAACCATCAATGTTGTATTCTGATTAGGCTTATTTTTATGTTCAGGAGACGAGATAATTGAAGCAGTCCAACAAAAAGATTGACAGCAAGTTGAAGCACCCAAACAACCACGAAATATTTGCTCCAAAAGTTCAGGAGACAATGTGCTCCTATAAGAAGTGAACCCAGTTGCTGCAGCAAAAGGTAACCTCCAAACAATAACTAATAGCAGCAGTTCATATACTTAAACCACTTGAATTATAGTGCTTAAAAATCTAAGATTTTCACCCATTATACAGTACGAGAAGATCCACCACAAGATGAGCCCAACTAAACAAGATCACAAACAATTACCATTATACAGATAAAACTAATTCAGTAGCATAAAAAGCAGAAACTTCAGATGGGTTAAGGGTGGAGGGGACGACCATTATCAGTACAATATTCCCCCAGAAAAAAGATCACAGAACAACAAAGATTGTGTATTTCCAATCAATAACAGTACATCGCTCAAATACCCCAAAAATAAAATTAAAATCAATTAATCCACCAGTAAAGGAACTTACGATTATATCATTCCACAGCTATCCAGCGGCAAATTCTTCTTCAGTGAGGAATGAAATAGGTGAATTAGGGCTCAACTGTTGAGAAATTGCAAAATCAGTTAAAGAAGAGCATGCGAAATAAATCAGAAATTTATGAGAATCGAGCAAAAACCTTGAATTAGGGATCTATGGAACTTGCAATGTTAGCCGAGCTTAATCGAGAAAAAAAACCTAAACTTATTGGATGGTTCGAATTGTTTGAAGGAGCTGGTTGTTATGGTGCGAATTAGGGCTCAACTGTTGAAAATTGTTTGTTGAGATTTGGTGCGTTTAACGGAGGTTGGCAGAGGGACTCTCACCGACATGGGACTGTCACCGGTGGTGACGAGGTTTGGCAGAGAGCTTGGGTTTGTACTGGGCGTGAGCTTTGAGAGAGAGGTATATTTTTATCTTCTACTTTTAATTAATTATAACTAGTACAATTACATAAAAAATACAGATAAAAAAAAGGAGAATGTAAATAATTTGGGGGTTTGGCGGGTTTCACGAAAATTTAGGGGGGAAATTAAGAGGGATTAATAACCGTTCCCATTGATTTATTTTCCAGATCCGTTGCAATAGATTCGTCTATAGGAACGATTACAAGTAACGTTGCAAAAAAAGAAGCTATGGGAACGGTTTCTACACAAGGGCAACGTTTTTATGACTGAAGTGTGCCGAATGTACCTATGACTTATTGGAACGGTTAAAACCATTGCCATAAGGGCTCTATAGCCACAGTTTATGAACCGTTGCAAGTAAATTCGTTCCCGTAGGCCCATTTTCTGGTAGTGTGAGAATCTAGCTACTTATGCTTAAAACAAAAAAAATAGAAGAGGAGATGATAATTAAACCCATGTTAATAATTAAAATGATGTAATCAATATTCAAAAAGCTCAAAATAGCAAAAGCTACTAAAGAGAGTAAAGAAAAACGTCTAATGTGGCTGCTGATGTCAAAACTTGACCCAAAAAAGTGAAACTCTTCTCTTTATACAGAGCTGGAATTTTCAAATAAAAATGTCCTTTCGGAGGTTCTTTGACGCACAATTCCATGTTTGTCCGCACTTTGCTTCATCCTGACAGGATTGGAATCTTGCGGCCGCACAATTCTGAACCGCGGCCGTATCTCTCTCTTTCTGCGGTCCGCACATTTCTGAGTGCGGCCGCACATGGCTGTTTGGCGGACCACACAAATGTAATTGCAACGCGTAGCTGATGTCTTATAAGTTATTCTATAAAATCTACGGCTGCAGGTGATATTCTACGGCCCGTACTTTAAGCTTTTGTGTCTATTTTTGTCCTTGAGTTCAGATCACTCCTTCATGAGTTGGATTTTATCTTGGAGGTTCAGTTTTCATAT
>NW_017673979.1:46208-57054 GCF_001879085.1 Nicotiana attenuata
CTTACTAACTTCTTACTAACTTATTCTACTTTCTTTGCATTTTTTTCTTTTTGTTCATTCTTTCTCTTTCTTGCCTTTCCTTTTCTTCATTTATTTACTTTTTTTGTGCCTTGATACCTTTTTCAAATTCCCCGTCTCTCCCCTAAACTTATGTTTTAGCCAATTGCTTCTTAAGAGTGTTAAGCAAAGCTCGGGTGCCAAGAGAGAGTCACTACAAAATGGGTAAAGGCTTGTAACACATTTATCAAATGAGAAACGTTTTAGGCTCAAATGGGTTGACTAGGGATAACAACATTGGTGGGACATGGAAAATTTCAAGCGGGTCGAGGAGGGCCTACAATCAGTTCTCAAGCCAGGCAAAACATAAAATTTCGCCTAGAAACAAATTCGGGGCAAGTTCTAGACCATTCGCACGGGTACTTGAACTTGCAACAAAAACATCTTACCTCTCACACAGCTGGTCTGTTAAACAGGATAGAGTCGAGAGCCCACAATGACCATATTCAAGATTGAAAATCACTAATGGTTCGACTAAACCACTCGATGATTGCTTAAGTCAGCAAAAGAGTCAGAAGGACACTAACTAGAGCTATTTCTTTCCAAGAACTTGTTCTTAATCATAAGCACGTAGTTAAGTGTGTTGGTACCAAGCGAAGCATGTTTGACTCCTCGAGTCTGAGTCAATTAGGTTTTTTATTCATAATTACTATTATTCTTCCCTAAACATCAAAAACAGACTCAATCCCTTAAGAAGGATGTCACGCCATCCATTGTTGGGAAGAGTCACTCGGTTCACACAAAAACTACCTTTGGAAAGAACAACGGCATTAAGAAAACCAAAGACTTATTGTCCGCTTAAACATAAAAAGAAACTACTAGATTAAAACGAAGCTATTAGATTAAACAAGAAGCTACTGAATTAAACATTGACTAATAAGAAAACAAAATAAATAAGCTACAAAGCAAGCTACTGAAAGTATAAATCAATATACATAATAAGAGAGGAAAAGAGAAAATATATACATCAATAGAGAGGGAGAGAAGAATATATACATAACAAAAATAAAAAGGAAAATGTTATCAGTTATTAATAGAAATGGACATTACTAGACCCTTACCAGGATCAATAAAACTTCATGATCCTAAAGGAAAGGTGATTGAGCAGATAGTACAATATGATCGGAAGCCCCAGTATTGCCAATTATGCTGTCAAATTGGACACTCATGTAATGATAAACAAAGACAGACAAAGAGGAGGGACAACAGGTGAATAATCAAAAGCTAAAGCAAGAGTGGAGAATAATAAGGGTCCTTGATCCTAAGGTGGACAAAATTGATGCTCATGGAAGATATCTGGAACAAATTGAACCAGATGGAGAAGTTGTGCCTAGGCAACAAGGAAAAGAGGAAGAATGGCAGGTTGCTAGAGGAAAATTAGCATCAAAGAAGGAAATGGAAATCAACAGAGAGGAGGAAGTATACATTGGAAATGCTTTTAAAGCCTTAGTTGACACAGCCCAAAAAATTGTGCAGATGTCTGAAGCACATAGGACAAGGGGGCAGAGAAGAAGAAATGAAGGTGATAGGGATCTCAACATAAATACTTTAGCATGATGAATATTATAACATGGAATGTTAGGGGTATGAATAAAGTCTATAAGAAAAAAGCACTAAAAAATTTTTGTAGGGAGAATAATGTAGTACTAATAGCTATAGTGGAGAATAAAGTGCAGGCCAACAAAGCTGAAGCAATAATAAGGAAGGTGTTTGGTAATTGGCAATGGACTGTAAACTATGATGAGGCACCTGGTGGCAGGATTTGGATTATTTGGGACCAAACAAAGGCGGAGTTTGAGGTAAAACAAATCCATGAACAATACATAGCAGGACAGGTGGTTCTGAGGCAGTGCAACACTAAGTTCATATTTGTTGCAGTATATGGAAAACATAGCATACAAGATAGCAAGAGTTTGTGGACTGATTCGGAGAGAACTATGAGTGGAATACAAGACCCAAACTTAACAATGGGAGACTTTAACAGCATCTTGTCCACAGAAAATAGAGTGATGGGGAATCCAGTCCGAGAGGGGGAAGTGATAGATTTCAAAAGATTCATAGCTGATGTTGGACTAGCTGAACTCAAAACAATTGGGAGAAATTACACATGGACAAACAACCATGTCCATAGTAGAATCGACATAATACTTGCTAATGCAGAGTGGGTACAAAAATGGCCTAATATGGAGGGAACTATTATGCAGCCAGGCTTCTCAGATCACTGCCCACTAATGGTAACTGTTGCTGAACCTACAGAGAGGGGAAAAAGACCATTGAAATTCTTTAATTGCTTAGCATCCCACCATAAATTTGATGACATTGTTAGGGAATGTTGGATGAAGGGAAATAAGGGGAATCCAATGCTGAAGGTGTGGTACAAGCTAAAACAACTGGAAAAAGAGCTGAAGCAATTAAACAATGAGGAGTACACACCAGTGTGGGGCCAAAGATCCAAGTAGCAAGGAACAAGTTGATGAACATACAAATGGGAATGGCATATCTGGAAACTGATGATGAAATGATAGCATTAGAGAAGGTGACAAAAATTGAACTGGCAAAATGGATGGAAGTGGAGGAAAGCATTATGAAGCAGAAGGCAAGAATCAAATGGCTAAAAGTAGGGGACTCTAACACAGCATACTTCCATGCTTGTGCAAAAAACAGGTAGGCAAGAAACCACATAGGCAGACTGATAGATAACACAGGAAAGCTTCTACAAAGTGCTAAGGAGGAAGAAGAGGAGATTCTAAGCTTTTACAAAAAACTACTTGGTACAACAGCCTCAACACTACCAATAGTTGATCCAGATGTGATGCAGAATGGACACACTTTGAACAGACAGCAACAAATGCAGCTAATCAGACTAATTACAAAAGAGGAAGTGCAAAAAGCATTACAGGGCATTGATGATAGAAAGGCACCAGGATGTGATGGATATAACTCCCATTTTTTCAAGAAGACATGGAACATACTTGGAGACGAAGTCACTGATGCAGTGCTGGAGTTTTTTAAAACTACTAAAATGTGTAAAGCTATAAACTATACAACTATCACTCTGATTCCTAAGGTAAAGAACCCAGCTAACATCAAGGAGTACACGCCTATATCTTATTGCACAGTCCTATACAAGATCATATCAAAGATTTTAACTGCAAGGCTACATGAAATCATGCCAGATATCATAGTTAATAGCCAAACTACTTTTGTACCAGGAAGGATGATTACTGATAATATCATTATGGGCCATCAATTGATCAAAGGATATGGGAGAAAGAGCATATCACCTAGATGCATGCTTAAAATTGATATGCAAAAAGCATATGACTCGGTGGAATGGGTGTATGTTGAACTAGTGATGAAGCTGCTGGGGATCCTAGAGAAATTTGTCAGATGGATAATGCAGTGTATAACTACAGTAGCCTATACTGTAGTAATCAATGGACAACCAACAAAACCTTTTGAGGCAAAGAAGGGATTGAGGCAAGGTGAACCTTTTTCACCAGTTCTGTTTGTGATGGCAATGGATTATCTGAGTAGGCTGCTGCAATCCTTAAAGCAGGAGAAAGATTTCAAATACCACCCTAAGTGTGCTAAAGTCAATTTAGTGCACTTAAGTTTTGCAGATGATTTGCTACTTTTTTGTAGGGAGACATAAAATCAGTACAGACATTACACCAACAATTCAAAATCTTCCCTAGAGTATCAGGGCTAATAGCAAACTCAAATAAGAGCTGCATATACTTTGGTGGAGTGGATTTCATAACTCAAAAGAAAATCATGGACATGTTGGGATACACTAAGGGAGAGCTACCCTTCAGGTATTTAGGGGTACCACTGAGTACCAAAAAGCTATCAATAATCCAATGTGAGCCTTTAATCGACAGAATGCTGAGTAGAACACAATGGTGGACAACAAAGTGTCTATCCTATGCTGGAAGAGAAGTGTTAATTAAGAGTGTATTGGTTGCAATCCAAAACTTTTAGGCTCAGGTTTTCATTCTACCTAAGAAGATCATACAGTTTATCAACAGTATATGCAGAAGATTCTTATGGTCAGGCAATGCAGAACCTATAAAGAAGGCACTCATTGCATAGGAAAAACTATGCTGTCCAAAGGTAGCAGGTGGCTTAAACTTCATCAATGTGGAGATATGGAATAAAGCAACTATATGTATGCTACTATGGAATATATGCAAAAAGAAAGACAAGCTCTGGGTTCAATGGGTCAACATATATTACATAAAGGGGAAACCAGTAGGGGACACAACACCAAAGAATGCATCATGGGTCATACAACAGATATTCAAGGCAATGATGTATTTTGACACTGCTGGATATACAGAAGAGAAAGTGAGAAAGATGGAAAATTTGTCTACAAAGCACATATACAAAGCTATGCAAGGGGAATTTCAGGAAGTACCATGGAGGAGGTTAATATGCAACAATTATGGATTACCAAAGTGGAAGTTCATGTTAAGATTGGCAATACAGGAAAGGCTAGCAACAAAAGAAAGGCTAGCAAGATGGGGGATACAGATTGATACCACATGCTTACTATGTCAAAGAGAATCTGAAATTGTGCAGCATCTATTTTTTGAATGTGAGGTGACAGCAACCATATGGCAGCAACTCTTAAAATGGCAAGGAATTCAAAGGACAAAGCTAGGATGGAAGGAAGAACTGGCATGGATAGAAAGAAGAGCTAAAGGTAGAAGTGGAGGAGCAGAATTATGCAGAATGTCCTTAGCATCAACAATTTACCATATTTGGCGAGAGAGGAATAATGCTATATTCCAACAGAAGAATAGACCAACCAAAGCCATAACTAGGTCAATCATTCAGGAAATTCATGATAGAGCTACCGTGTTTCCTAGGCTAGCAAGGACGACGAGCACTTTGAATTGGTTCCCTGATGTAATGTAACAGTACAAATCACAGGGAAGGAGAAAAGTAGAAAGGGTAGTAAAAGCCTAACTGGGGCTGCATGTCCAGTGAGAGTTTTTTGTTATGCTGTAAATATTTACACTTGGTAAATAAAATCATTTAATTACCAAAAAAAAGATGACTCCCTATCTGTCCTTGGACATCTGTGTGTCCATAGCACCGTCACCACCCTCAGCCTCCTCTAACTGGATCTCATCATCCTCGGCTTTAGGAGTGGTTGGGTTTGTGAACATCTGTCGCACCACCTCTGCAGTGTCGGCAGCCAGGTCTGGCTCCTCATACTACCCAGCTAGTGCCAATGGTGCTACTGGATCTACTAGTGCTGCTAGATCTGTCTCCATCAGCATATCAAGTTGAAGGTCCCCAGCGGCTGCTATCTTGGTCACCTCTCTCCTCACTTTGTCTACTGATTTCATGGATGCCTGGGATTTCATCATCTTCTTTACTTGCTTCCCAAGCTCCCCAATCACTGATCCATGTGCTACTAAAGTATTTATGATGGTTTGTTGGTTCTCCAAAATCATCTACAATGTATCCTCCACTGCCGGAGGAATTTGGGGTGTTGGGGTGGATGATTGTGCTGCAACAGCAGTGGATAAGTCAGACAGCTTTACACTAGCTATCTGCATCCAGTTGTTGATTCTCACCGGTTTCTGGCAGACTCGCAGTGCAGATAGTGGATAAGCGGGCATAGGCAACGGCCTCAAAGTCGAGGTCGAGGGACCTGATGCTGAAGGCCCTGAAGAAGGAGGTTGAGGCATTGCAGCTGCACTGGTAGAAGGCACTGCTGTAGTGAAGGCATGTGTCTGACTCTGCAGCTACCACCAAAGGCTCATCCGACTGGCCTACGATAGTAGTCGGCTGACCCTTTTTCTTTGGTTTCCTCGGGCCCATCAGAGAATACCAAGTGAAAGGCGTATTTGCCCGAACCTTTGTGTCAAAATCCATCGGCTCCACCCCTGCATCCGTAAGGTACTCCATTATAGTGTTGGGATACGATTAGGAGGTGTCACCTTGCCTGGAAACAAAAGACATGTTTGCTGACATCACGACACCCACATTAATTTGTTACCCGGCCATGATAGAAACGACTAGCACTGCCCGCGGAATCGGGAGATTCGTTTCATTTTGGCACGGGTCTACGCTGCTACACACAAACGTCTGCCATCCCTTTTCCTCAATATTTAGGGTGTTTCGCTGAATAGGAACCCCTGCTGTGATGCATACTGGAGGCAGCCTCGGAGCTGCAAGAATCTTAGCTAGCCACGGGCGAGCTGCATCTCCTAGTGCTAACTTCTCTAGGTATTGCACAGGTTCCACATCCTTAAACCCTAAATATGTGTTCAGGGTGTTCTGATCGAATCTCACCTTTAAGTTTCTCACTTTCGTCACTTTGGTCCCCTTCTTTATGTGTGCCACATTGGCTTTAAATTCTCAGACCAGGTACTCTTTGGCGTCTACCATACTTAGAGTGAACCATGTCCACCCCTTCCGCTCCCGGAATTGTCTCAACACCACCAGGTTGTATTTATCAAGATCTTTCAACAAGAACTAACACTGAAGAGTGAGCGATCTCGATGGCCACCACTCTTAGAAACTATTGAATGTAGTCAAACCGACGAATCTCTCTTCCCAAATTTCTTTCTTCTTCGACCTCTGGTATCACCCCCTCGGCCGTCATCCGAGATATCAGCCACATCCACTATAGTAGCTAGTGCATCCGGGGAACGTGTAGATAAGGGCTTTGAAGCTTGACTGTCACCTTCCGAACCCTCAGAAGTGCTCTCTGAGGTGGAAGGTTCATCTCGGAGTTGAAACTATCCTGAAGCTGATGTGGATGTGATTGAATAGTAGGCTGCTGTTGCACATAGTCACCCTCCGATGCTTCTCTAGGCGGGATATAAGAACTTGATTCAGCGGGCTCTGCAGCTCTACCATGGCCGGCTGTCACCGTTTTAGTTATAGCTCTTTGAAGGGCAAGTGGTAAGGTACTCTTGCCTTGGCCTCGGGAGGGTTCACCCCTACCCTTTGATGTATCACCACGACCACGTGATCTAACCATTCTCTGCAACAAACAACATCAAGTGTTAGTTCTAGTTGAAGTGAATAATAAGCAGAAAGTTGAAGAACAAAACATGTTTCAGGGTGGGGAAGTGCGGTTCGCACAATTACAAGTGCGGCCACAAGTTGTGTTATGTAGACCCCACAATTTGAAAGTGCGGCCGTAGTGATGTAACTGCGGTGCGCACAATTTTGAATGCGATCACACATCTGAAGTGTGGTCCGCACATTTTTGAGTGCGACTGCACAGTGGGTACCATAAAAATGGAAACTCTCTGAAGGAAGAGAGTGTCCTAATCTGCGGCCGCACACACTATTCTGCGGCCGCGGTTGAACTTCTACGGACCGTAAAATTTTAAGTGCGGTCCGCACAATCTTGCCAAGCCAAATTCCCTAATCTATACTTCTGCGTACCGCACAATTCCTTGTGGGGCCGCACATTTCAAAATTCAATCAAACAGAGTTCTTTAAGGCTTCGATTTTCGGCACAAAATGAACATGGTATTAGCAATTAAACATTATCATCAAAGTACCCATTCCCCCAAATAGCAACTAGGATTTTACCCAACACAAATTACACCCCACATAGATATGAATTTGACAAATGGTCTAAAAATAACTAACAAATAGTAAACTAAACTAAGAAAATTTGAAGAATCCTAGAAATGATTTGAACATACGAGTGATGAAGTGGTGTTAAAAAGTGATCAAAGATGCTTAATTAAGTGGAAGATGATCGAATCAGTAGTGTGTGATAACTGTGATTTTAACACGTTTTATGCCCATACTTGTCTATGCTTTATGTATGAATTGTCATAAAATAGACCCAGAATGCTTACAAAGTGCGCTTGATTGCAGGTTTGAGCGACAAGATGACAAAAGTCAAAAATCGGCTCGAAACGGAGTGAAACCTGCTCAAGTGTCAAAAATCATTGAAGTGGGGACAAGAGGACCTAGCACGGACCGCACTGTTTTGCTGCGCAGCCGCGCTAGCAGATTCAGAGAATATACATTTCAAGGGTAACCATGCGCGGTCCGCGCTCCTTTCTACGCGGTCAGCGCTTGTGGAGATTCAGAGGCTTGAAAATTCAAGGCAAAGTCCCACGCGGCCGCGTTCCATTTGTGTGCGGTCCGCGTGGGTGAGATTCAGAGAGGTGTCAAATTGCTAAATTCCTTCCACGCGGTCGCACTTCATTGTTGCGCGGTCCGCGCCCATTAGCTTGCGCGGCCACGCTACCTTTTTGCGCGGTCCGCGTCCCCAGCTTCAGAAGTGAGTGATCGAGGACCAAGACCCCTACACGGCCGCGCTGCATTTCTGCGCGGTCCGCGGCAGCCCCGCAGGGGTATTTTTGTCCAGTTTTTCTAGCCTAGTATAAATAGAATATTTTATTATTTTTAGGTTAAATTAGATATCAGATAGCAGCTGCACTCGTGAGACTCAAGTTTTAGCCTGTTTTGGGCATTTTCATCTTGTTTTATCGTGGATTCTTGTAGATTAACATTCTAGTTAATTAATATGTTTATTTTATCTACTACTTCTTCAATTTCTGTTGCTATTATGTCTAGCTAAACCCATTAGCTAGGGTTGTGGCTCAACCCTAGTGTGGGTAATGAATGGGTGTGATTGTTTAATGCTTGAATGATGTTGGGTGTTTGCTATTTGGGTTAATTTTATGATTTAACTAGGATTTGGTGGTTGCAAACACTAAGTCTAGCTTAGTGGGTCTTGACTCTTCTTGAGAAAGAGTATTTATGACTCCAAAATTAACCCAACAAGGAATTGGGATGGACCCATGAGAATGGTAGTCTCAATTAACGGGTTAAACCTCGAGAGAGTAATTAGCCAACTTGAACCCTAAGTTGCCTGGGCTTGTTGGCCTACCGAATTGGTCTCGAGAGAGTCAATTGGGCAAAATCACTCTTTCTACCGAGAGGTGTGAGAGTGAGTGCAATCGTGCAACGGTTATAGCATAAGCCCCATAATCATCATTCTTGTATTAGGAATCTCTACCTGTTAGTTGACCACCTAGGTAAATGCCACGACCCTAGTGTCTTTCTCTATCTTGCATACAACCTAGAATTAATATCTTAGCATAATATAGTTATAATTAGTAGTTGTTAAATTGTAGTTGATAATCATGAAAACCCAAAAATATTAGAGGATCAATTAGAAGAAAACACACATTTCTAGGCTAAGCAAATATCCAACTCCCTTTCTAGCTCCCTATGGAAATTGACCCTGATACAACTATTGGGTAAAATTATTAGCGCCCACTCTTCCTAAGGTTGAGTCCGCTGCGATCACTTTTTGGTGCCGTTGCCGGGGAGCTTACGGTGTGGACTATTTGTGTAGCTAGTTTTGTGTTTTGCTTCTCTTTCCTTCTTTTTACTAACTTTATTTGTGTTGATCCATCAGGTACACATGGCTCTAAACGGAAATGACCCTCTTGGCGATGCCTTGGCGGGGGAGGAGGTTGAAGATGTTAAGATGAGCTTCCGGTACCTCAAGTACCACGGAGAGGTATAAATGCCAATGCTAATCCAAATGACTCAATCCCAGACCCTCCTCCGCCACCGCCAAGAGTGGCCCCAAGAGTTCTTCCAAACCAGGGTTATGCAAGTGCCATCGTTCCTCCTCGAATCCGGGCGGGGAACTTTCAGATCACAAATGTCATGTTGACCTTGCTCGAGCAAAGGGGATATTTTACGGGCGCCTTCGACCAAAATGCATACAAGCACTTGAAGGGGTTCGTAGATACTTGTTGGGGCAGCAAACAAACAAACGTGTCAGAGGATGCGTTGCGATTGAGGCTTTTCCCGTTTTCTCTTCGGGGCAAAGCATTGGACTGGTTAGAAAGGTTACCAAATCATTCTATCACCACATGGGATGAATTGGCGGACAAATTTATTGCCAAGTTCTTTTCTCCAAGTCATATGGCGGCTCTTCGGGACGAGATTCTAGCCTTCAAGCAAATGCCAACGGAACCATTGCATGATATCTGGGAGCGATATAGAACAATGGTGAAGGAGTGCCCTAACAACGACATGACTGAGGCGATGATCCAGCAGACTTTCTATAGGGGCATCAACACCACGAATCAGTGCATTGTGAACCAATTGGCCGGTGGGAACTTTATGAAACTTTCTTACCAAGAGGCATGTGACGTACTTGATAAAATGGGTGACACCTCTTCGGCATGGCAAAGCCGAGCGAATGTACCCCAAGCTGATCCCACGGTCATCCATTTGCACAAGGAGTTGAGTGATCATGGCCAAGCTATTGCCGAACTTACAATAACAATGAATCAGTTGGCGAAGGCGCAATTGCAACAAGTACAAAACCCGCGCCAAGTCAATGCAATGGAGAATGTTTCTATGCTAAAAAGGAGGCAAAGAGGGCAACAACAACCTCAAGGTAATGGTGAGCAGTTTGACAACAATAATGATGGTGGTGGTTATTCGAACGAATGTTTTGATGATCAAAGTGAGAAATGCCAATATGTCAATAACTATCAAGGAAATAGAGGAAATTAAGGGAATCAACAATGGCGCCCCCAAGGCAATTGGGGCAATCAACAAGGAGGCGGCAATTGGAATAACAATAATCAACAACAAGGTGGTAACAATTGGAACAATAACAATTGGGGTAATCAAGGTAATAACCAAGACAATTGGAACGGGAACAACAACAATAGCAACAACAACAATAGAATAAAGGAGGTAGGGGGCAAGGCTTTCAAAGCCCCCCCCCCATGTTCCAACAACCAAACAATCCACCCCCCTT
>NW_017673979.1:57066-74102 GCF_001879085.1 Nicotiana attenuata
TGAGACTCAAGTTTTAGCCTATTTTGGGCATTTTCATCTTGTTTTACCGTGGATTCTTGTAGATTAACATTCTAGTTAATTAATATGTTGATTTTATCTACTATATCTTCAATTTCTGTTGCTATTATGTCTAGCTAAACCCATTAGCTAGGGTTGTGGCTCAACCCTAGTGTGGGTAATTAATGGGTGTGATTGTTTAATGCTTGAATGATGTTGGGTGTTTGCTATTTGGGTCAATTTTATGATTTAACTAGGATTGGTGGTTGCAAACACTAAGTCGAGCTTAGTGGGTCTTGACTCTTCTTGAGAAAGAGTGTCTGTGACTCCAAAATTAACCCAACAAGGAATTGGGATGGACCCATGAGAATGGTAGTCCCAATTAACGGGTTAAACCTCGAGAGAGTAATTACCGAACTTGAACCCTAAGTTGCTTGGGCTTGTTGGCCTACCCAATTGGTCTCGAGAGAGTCAATTGTGCAAAATCACTCTTTGTACCGAGAGGGGTGAGAGTGAGTGCAATCGTGCAACGGTTATAGCTTAAGCCCCATAATCATCATTCTTGTATTAGGAATCTCTACCCGTTAGTTGACCACCTAGGTAAATGCCACGACCCTAGTATCTTTCTCTATCTTGCATACAACCTAGAATTAATATCTTAGCATAATTTAGTTATAATTAGTAGTTGTTAAATTGTAGTTGATAATCATAAAAACCCAAAAATATTAGAAGATCAATTAGAAGCAAACACGCATTTCTAGGCTAAGCAAATATCCAACTCCCTTTCTAGCTCCCTGTGGAAATTGACCCTGATACCACTATTGGGTAAAAGTATTAGCGCCCACTCTTCCTAAGGTTGAGTCCGCTGCGATCACTGTGCAATATTTTGGCCTTTGTTTTGATTTCTCAGAGAGTGGAAAGTT
This sequence comes from Nicotiana attenuata, assembly GCF_001879085.1. Classification (NCBI taxonomy): domain Eukaryota; kingdom Viridiplantae; phylum Streptophyta; class Magnoliopsida; order Solanales; family Solanaceae; genus Nicotiana; species Nicotiana attenuata. The sequence continues at coordinate 57,987 of NW_017673979.1, forward strand.
TCAACAGTAGCATGAGGGCTACTATTTATACTCAGCCGGTTTTGCTAAGGGTTCAAGAAACGAGTGTGGCCGCAGAATTCCTTCTGCGGTCCGCACTCTTTACCTGTTGTTCAGATTCCCTTCATTAATCTACGGTCCCAGATTTTGGTGCGGACCGCATATTTCCTTGTGTGGCTGCACTTTTGCTATTTCTCTTACAAGCAAACTTCAGAGAGTTTGCATTTTTCCATCTCAGGTTGTGCGGTCCGCACAAGAATAATCCGGTTGTAGTTCCCTTCTACTGTGGCGTTCAAAATTGTGTTGTCCGCAAATCTGTGTGCGGTCCATAATTTTTCTATACTTAGCCAATTTTTCTGAGCACAGTTCCTGTTAAGCACACTCATTCCTACAACATACTTCAAAACCAGTTAGCCCAAATTAAGACCTATCTAAAGAAGAAGAAAAAGAAAAAGAAAAAGAAACATGGGTTGCCTCCCAAGAAGCGCCTGATTTAACGTCGTGGCATGACGCATATTACCATCATTTGAAATGAATTACCGCCTCGACCTGGCCATCACCAACCTTTCCTAGATAATACTTCACCCGGTGACCATTGACTCTAAACACCTCATCTTTTTAATTCTTCAAGTCCAATGCACCAAAGGGTGTCACACCCATAACCTCAAACGGTATACTCCATTTAGATTTTAACTTTCCGGGAAACATCCGTAACCGAGAGTTGAACAACAACACAAGATCACCTTCTTTAAACTATTTGTTCCGAATGTACTTTCCATGGAGGCATTTCATTTTCTCTTTGTATAAGGGCGAATTCGTGTATGCATGGTACCGGAACTCATCAAACTCATTCAAATGTTCCACCCTTAAGTTGGCGGCGACATCCCACACAAGATTCAACTTATATAAAGCCCACACGGCTTTGTGCTCAATTTCCACTGGAAGATGAAAAGCTTTTTCGAGCATCAACCGATATGGAGACATTCCGATAGGTGTTTCATAGGCCATCCTATAAGCCCATAAAGCATCATCAAGTTTCTTAGACCAATCCGTCCGGTTAGTATTCACTGTTTTGGAAAAAATACTCTTTATCTCCCGGTTGGAGACTTCCATTTGACCGCTTTCTTGAGTCCCGACTTTATGAGTGACACCATACTTGGCGAGTAAAGTATCGAAAGATTTGTTGCAAAAATGCGATCCCCCATCGCTTATGATAGCCCGCAGAGTACCAAATCTTGTGAGAATATTCTTCTTCAAAAATGCAACCACACTTCTCGCTTCATTGTTGGGCAAAGCAACTGCCTCGACCCATTTGGACACATAATCAACCACGACCAAGATGTAGGTGTTTCCACAAGAACTCACAAAAGGACCCATGAAGTCAATACCCCACACATCGAAAATATCAATCTCCAAAATGGTAGTGAGGGGCATTTCATTTTTCTTTGAGATGCCACCGGCCCTTTGACATTCATCACAATGCTTGACGAGATCACTTGCATCCTTGTAAAGAGTGGGTCAATTGAAGATGCAACTTAGCACTTTGGTCGTCGTTCTTGCTCCACCATGGTGACCACCATACGACGAAGAATGACAAGCCCCAAGAATTTCACTTTGTTCCTCCTCTGGTACACATCTTCTAATCACTCCATTCGTACAAATCCGGAAAAGGTACGATTCATCCCTATAATAGTCTTGACAATCTCGTTTGAGCTTCTTTCTTTGGTTTGAAAAGAACTCATCCAGGATGATACCACTTACAAGAAAAGTTGCTAGATCCGCGAACCATGGCACCTCTTTCATTGAAATAGCCAAGAGTTGCTCATTGGGGAACGAGTCATTGATTTAAAGGCCATCATGCGGCCTCCCCTCCTCCTCCAAACGAGACAAGTGGTCTGCCACTTGGTTTTCACTTCCTTTTCGATCTTGGATGTCTATATCAAACTCTCGCAACAAAGGCACCCATCTCATCAATCGGTCTTTGGAATCATTATTGCTCATAAGATAACGAAGTGCCGCATGATCCGTATGGAGAATTACTTTTGCACCCATCAAGTACTGGTAGAACTTCTCAATAGCAAACACAATGGAAAGAAGCTCTTTCTCCATAACGATGTAGTTGACTTTGGCACTATTCATGGTCTTACTTTCATAATAGACCGGATTAAAAATCTTGTTGATGCGTTTCCCCAAAACAGCCCCTACTGCCACATCACTTGCATCGCATATGAGCTCAAAAGGAACACTTGGAGCGGTGATGACGGAAGTAGTAGTTAACTTGAACTTTAGCAATTCAAAAGCTCTCATGCAATCATCATGGAAATGAAACTTAGCATCTTTCTCCAAAAGCTTGCATAATGGGTTCACCACTATAGAGCATTCCTTGATGAAATGCCGGTAGAATCCCGCGTGGCCTAAGAAACTCCGCACGCCTTTCACTGAAGTTGGAGGTGAAAGTTTAGACATCACTCAATATTTGCCTTGTCGAGTTCAATGAGATTCTTTGAGATCTTGTGGCCAAGGACATTGCCTTCCTAAAACATGAAATGACATTTTTCCCAATTGAGTATCAAGTTTGTTTCTTCACATCTTGCCAACAAACTTTATCCAAGTTTGCTATACAATCATCAAAAGAATTCCCAACCACCGAGAATTCATCTATGAAGACTTCAAGTTAATCCTCCACCATGTCCGTGATCATCGCCGTCATACACCTTTGAAAAGTCGCTGGTGCATTGCACAACCAAAATGGCATCCACGAGAAGGCGAAATACCATAAGGACATGTAAAGGTAGTTTTCTCTTGATCCTCCGGAGCATTAAGAATTTGATTGTAGCCGAAATACCCATCAGGGAAACAATAGAAAGCACGGCCGGCCAATCTATCAAGCATTTGATCTAGGAGGGGAAGTGGAACATGGTCCTTCCTTCTGACTTTGTTGAGCTTACGGTAGTCCATACACACTCTCCACCCGGTCAACATTCATGTAGGAATCAACTCATTCTTATCATTGGCGACCACGGACATGCCCCCTTTCTATGGGACACATTGAACCGGAGAAGTCCACGAACTATCGGAAATGGGGTAAACAACCCCGGCATCAAACCACTTGATCATATCCTTTTTGACAACCTTTTACATGGCTTCATTGACTCTCCTTTGATGTTCTATAGATGGTCTGGAATCATCCTCCAAGTTAATCTTGTGCATGCAAAAAGCAAGGCTTATTCCCCGAATATCCGCCAATGTCCATCCAATAGCCTTCTTCCTCTTTTGTAGTACCGCCAATGTAGCGTCTACCTGTACGTTCGTCAAAGAAGAGGAAAGAATAACCAGTAAAGTAGAACAAGGGCCAAGAAATTTATACCAAAGATGTGGAGGCAATGTCTTCAACTCCAAGACGGGAGGCTCCTCTATTGAAGGCTTTGTTGGAGGAGATGTTCAATTTTCAAGATCCAAGGTCAATTTGCGGGGCTCATAAGTGTACGACCCCATTTCCTTGCAAATATTTCAAACATTCCACGAAACCCTCCATCTCTTCATCATCCAAGTTGAGCAAGATGACCTCTAATGTATCATCAACATTCATCACAACACTTGTTTCTCCAGGATCACATCGGTCACCAAGTCCACAAAAGAGCACACCTCAATGCTATTGGGTTGACTCATAGACATACACACATGAAAAACTTCTTTTTTATCACCAACTTGTAAAGTAAGTTCTCCGGCTTCAACATCAACTAGAGCCTTCCCCGTAGCAAGGAAAGGTCTACCAAGAATAATCGGCACCTTATAATCAACCTCACAATCAAGAATGACAAAATTCTCCGGAAGAATGAATTTATCAACACGAACCAGTACAACCTCAATCACTCCCAATGGTCTCTTCATGGTACGATTGGCTATTTGTAATCTCATAGATATGGGTCTTGGTTGCCCAATTCCCAACGTACTGAAGACCGGAGAGGGCATCCAGTTAATACTTGCCCCAAGATCACAAAGAGCTTTAGCAAACCTGGCACTTCCAATGGTATAAGGGATTGTGAAAGCACCGGGATCTTCCAATTTGGGAGCCATGGAATGTACTGTTGCACTCACTTGATGGGTCATTTTTATAGTTTCACAATTCATCGACCGCTTCTTTGTCACCAAATCTTTTATAAACTTTGCATAACCGGGCATTTACTCCAAAGCTTCAACCAATGACACATTGATTGACATACTCTTCGTCATGTCAATGAACTTTTTGAATTGATTCTCGCCATTTTTCTAGGCAAGCCTTTGAGGATATGGAGGAGGAGGCCTAGGCATTGGTGCCTTAGCCTTTTGCACTACCGGTTCTGGTATGTCAATAATGTGCTCCCTAGAAGGGTTCACTTCCTCTTGAGTCTCTTCCACATTGTCATCAATATCAATCCGCAGTTCATCATTTGCTTGCACCACATGGTTCGAGGTCTCTTCTTCTAGTACCACTTGCTCATCATTCATAATTTTCCTTTGACTTGAGGTGGGTGCATCCCCACCTTTTCCACTCCTTGTAGTAATGGCCATGGCATGTCCCGTGTTGTTCGCACCCTTTGGGTTCACCACCGTATCACTTGGTTGTGCCCCTTTTGGACGAGTATTTAGAGCTTGATAGATTTGCCTCATTTGAACTTCCAATTTGCGAATTGATGTGTTCTGTGAGGCTAGTTGGGCATCGGAGTCAGCATTCTTTTCCATCATTTGTTTGAACATATTCTCAATTCGTCCTATCTCATTTTGGAAGAACTTGGACCATGGGAAGGATAAAGAGGTAGGTTGCTCGGCTGTTGATACATCGTGGGCCTTTGAAATCCCGACTCCCGATTGCCTTGATTATTATTCCATCTCCCTTGGTTGTTGCCTCCCCAATATCCTTGGTTGCTGCCACTCCAATTGCCTTGGTTATTTTCACCACTCCAGTTTCCTTGATTGTTGTTATTATTCCAATTCCCTTGATTGTGAGGTTGATTATAAGGTGCCGATTATTCTTGGTATTGTTGTTTATTCGCGCCTTGAGAGTTGTTTCTTTGCGCTTGAAAGTTGTTCATGCATTGCACTTCCTCCTCTTGTTCATTGTAAGATTCATCTTGATCAAATCCACTATCTTCTTGCACATAATTCTCCACACGGTTTTGCACTTGTGGTCCCTTTGGCCTTCTCTTGTTCACCATAATACTAACTCCTTCCATGGCATTAACTTGCTTAGGACTTTGCACTTGTTGCAGTTGAGCCTTGGTTAATTGATTCATTGTGGTGGTCAACCCGGCAATGGCTTGACCATGATCATGCAATTCTTTACGTAGGTGAATCACGTTCGGATCACCTTGAGGAATATTTGCTCTACTTTGGCATGTTGATGAAGTATCCGCCATTTCATCTAAATCTCACAAGCTTTCGCATACGGCGTTGTCATGAAATTTCCACCGGTAAGTTGGTTGACCACGCATTGACAGTAATGTTGATCCCCCTATAGAAAGTTTGTTGACTCATAGCCTCCGTCAAGTCATTATCGGGGCACTCTTTGACCATTTTTCGGTACCTCTCCCATATTTCATGCAACGGCTCGTTAGTCTCTTTTAGAATGCTAGAATATCGTCTCTATGAGTAGCCATATGCCTGGGTGAAAAGAACTTGGAAATAAATTTCTCCGCCAATTCATCCCATGTATGGACTGAATGGTTTGGCAATCTCTCTAACCAATTCAAGGATTTCCTCCGTAGAGAGAAAGGAAATAGCCTCAACCTTAAAGCATCATTGGAGACGTTTGTATGTTTACTCCCCCAACAAGTGTCCACAAACCCCTTCAAATGATTGTATGCATTTTGACTCGGAGCCCCGGTGAAGAATCCCCGTTACTCTAGCAATATGAGCATTACATTCGTGATTTGAAAGTTCCCCGCCCTAATGCAGGGTGGGACTATGGCACTTGCATACCCTTCAATCAGCAACACTTGATGTGGAGCCGCTCTTGGTGGAGGTGGGGTGGAACTAGGACGTTTTCTTGAGGCAGCCGGCCTCTTCTATTTGCTTGAGGTTCAAGAGGAACCTCTTCAACTTGGTAATCTTCCACTTCCACAACCCCCAAAGGCATGTTTCCGAGTTGATCATTGTTGAGGGCCAATGTTGCACCTACAATTGATTCACAAAAAGCAGTAATACGAAAGGAAAAAAAGACAATTCACACACAAAAACCAATATGTAGCTAAATATGTTTTTTTGCTCCCAGGCAACGACGCCAAAAATTGATCTTGTCCAAGTAACACCTTTATTTGAGGTTATAAAACAGTTGATGCAATAGTAATACCCAATAGAGAGTCAGGGTCGAATTCCATAGAGAGCTATGAATGGGATTCAAGGGTATATATTATAGTGAAAGAGCTTGAACTATCTTAAATTGCTGGTTGTTCTTAGGTCTAATTTAAACTAAGATTGCAAGATAAATAATTGAAACTAAGAAATTATTTTTGTTGTTGTTATTCAAATGATGTAAAAGGCCTAGGGCTATGACCTTCACCTAGGTGTTTGCCTAACGGGTTGTAAACTTTAAAGCTTATTTTATTGGTCGGGGTGTATTATATTTATCAACACTCGAGCACCTACCCAATACCTCTCGGTCAGAGAGTGATTTTGCCCAATTTCACTTTATCAAGTCCAAATGAATATTGAACAAAATGGTTGATAAAAAGCTCAAGTCAGATTTTACTATCTCTAGATTCAACCCTTTAATTGGGACAATCAATCTCTTGATTTACCCCAATATCTTGTTAGCCATATTTTCCTAGACTAAGTCTCTATTCCTCAAGTAGAAACCAAGTCAAATAGGCATGAACTAATGTTTGCAACCATTAATTCTACAATTAAAAGCAAGAACAAGGCTAAATAATAAACACTCAAGCATAAACAAGCAATAAATCAAACACCCATTAAGTTTACACTCTAGGTTTAGATCACAACCCTAGTCAGAATCTAGCTACTCATGCTTAAAAAAGAAAGAAATAGAAGAAGAGATGATAATTAAACCCATATTAATAATTAAAATGATGAAATCAATATTCAAAAAGCTCAAAATAGCAAAAACTACTAAAGAAAGTAAAGAAAAACGTATACTGTGGCTGCTGATGTCAAAACTTGACCTAAAAAAGTGAAACTCCTCTATTTATACAGAGCTGGAATTTTTGGAAAAAAAAGCCCTTTCAGAGGTTCTTTGGCCGCACAATTCCATGTGCAGTCCGCACTTTGCTTCAGCTTAATAGGATTGGAATCTTGCGGCCGCACAATTCTGAACCGTGGCCGCATCTCTCTCTTTCTGCAGTCCACACATTTCTGAGTGCGGCCACACATGACTATTTTGCGGACCGTACATATGTAACTACAGCCGCGTAGCTGATCTTCTGCAGCCGCACAAAAATTATGCAGTCCGCACTTCCGTTGAACTCTATATGCATGTTCTCTGAACTTTTGCTCTTGCCTAGCTCCTGCGGCTGCACTTCCCACAGATCTCTTATAAATTCTTCTGCACAATCTACGGCCGCAAGTGATATTCTGCGGTCCGCACTTTAAGCTTATGTGTCTGTTTTTGCCCTTGAGTTCAGATCACTCCTTCTTGAGTTGGATTTCACCTTAGAGGCTCATTTTCCAATATTCCTGCAATTAAGCATATCTCATCAGTTTTCGGGAACATAATTAAACGCTTTTGGACTAAAATGAAAGTTAAAAGGCGCTAATAAGTAGTCAAAATCCCCACTTATCAACCCCCCCAAACTTAAGATTTTACTGGTCCTCAAGCGAATAAGGTAATTCCTACCTTCACAAGTTAAGAGCTATCCCAGCTAATCAAAGATGCACTAATCACACATCTCCTGGGACCAAAAATTAGCCACAACACTTATGAATTATTAACAAGGCAATGATTTATACTTTTAAGCACAAATTGTGCAAATGTAACACTTGAGCATCAAGAGTTGACTTTATTCATCAAGGAAGCTCGCTCTTTTATGTAGGTAATTGTTGATCCCAAACTCCTCCTCCTCTACTCTCCGTTAGCATATCTCACTTAAGAATGTAGCACTCAATTCAAAGGTTTGTGAAAGGTTCACTCATCTCACTCAAAAGAATGTCGTAAGCACGGTTCTAAGTACCATAGGCTTGCCCCTCATGTAGATCACCACTAATGTAAGTTCACTCGGCCTGAAATATCATAGGGCTTTTTTGGAATGCAATGAAGGCTTTTGGGCTAAGGTTAGATATGTGTTAATATAACGGGTTCATCTTGCCTTAAGCACTACATTTTCTCTTATCGGCTCATAATTTGCCAATTCTTTGAGGCATTTTCTTTTCCTTATGGTAATAGAGAGCCTTAACATCACTCTTTCTTGGTCATCATATTCATTTTCTCCTTCTTTATTTACTCCGTGCTTTGCATCATTACTTTTCTTTGAATCCCTTCAACTCTTCAACTTATTAACTTTCTTTTTGCATTTTTTTTCTTTTTGTTCTTTCTTTCTATTTCTTTCCTCTCCTTTTCTTCATTTCTTTTCTCTTTTTGTGCCTTGATACCTTTTTCAAACTCCTCGTCTCTCTCCAAACTTATGTTTTAGCCAATTGTTTCTCAGGAGTGTTAAGGAAAGTTCGGGTGCCAAGAGAGGGTCACTACAAAACGGATAAAGGCTTGTAACATGGTTATCAAATGATAAAGGTTTTAGGCGCAAATGGGTTGACTAGGGATAACAACATTGGTGGGACATGGAAAATTTCAAACGGGTCAAGGAGGGCCTACAATCACTTATAAAGCCAAGAAAAACTTAAATTTTGCCTAGAAACATATTCGGGGGAAGTTATAGACCATTCGCATGGGCAATTGGACTTGCAACAAAACATCTCACCACTCACACAGCTGGATTGTTAAAGAGGATAGAGTGAAGAGCCCACAACGACCATGTCACGCCCCGAACCTGGGGGCGAGTTCGGCACCCAGTGCCTCTCCTATCCTTCCGTACCAACTTGCGACTAAGGGACTCTGAACATATAATGTCATACTTTGGCCATGGGCCACATTGCAAGACAATGCCAGTGCTGACTAAACATCAATATAAAGGTGGGCCGGTAAGCCCGTCATAACTACTACAGCTGGCAAACCAATCAAAAAATACATACAAGGCCTACAAGCCCAACATACTGTACTAACTGACAGGATATGTCTACTCATAACATATATACATATATACACAAGATCTACATAAAGCTCTAGACCCGGCAACTCCGAAGGACATGGAGCTTACAGATCAAGCTGAAATCGAGCAACACCTAATGAGGAGGTCTACACGTCTGTCGGTCTGAACCTGCACGCATAAAATTCAGCACCTCCAGAAAGTTGAAACTGAACTGAATATATAATAACAGAAAGTAACTGGAAGTGAAAGACAATCTGAAGATATGCTCACCTACTGATACTGACTCAACTCTCTCAATATAGTAAGAAAAATAGTTGTCCGGCCTTATAAGGATCGGTATATATAACTGCTCTGCCATTGTAGGCTCGCTCATAGGCGCTCGGCCACACTAGGCTCTGTATCTCGGCCATGCTGGGCTCGCTCATAGGCGCTCGGTCACAGTAAGCTTGGTATATAACTAACCGTCTGATCGGAGGTTGCCCAATAGGGGCCTGCCCATCGATTATAGCTCGATGGTAGTGAAAATACTGTAATACTGTATATATAGAATCTCTGCTCTCTTGATTGGAAGAAGACAATACTCAATTAAATATGAAGTCGCAATAAGGGAGAATACCGTAACTTATGAGACTAGGATAATGTATATAAACTCAAAAGTATGAACTTCTCTTTATGCCTCGTTATCAAACATATATAATTACGATATCATGTCAAAATGAAGGAAGGGCTTAGCCTTAACATACCTGAGCCGATTCTCTTGACAATCCCTTTAACACACGACAAATCACGTAACTGCGGATCAAAGTAGGGAAAAATCCATATGATATTCATGAGAAAGATTGCACCGCACTCCCTTAGAATCACAAAATTCCGTTGCTATTACCTTATGAAATCTTGTATGAATTTTTGTAGAAAATTCCGTATGATCACTTTATGAATTTGATCATGATCTCGTATGATCTTTTAAGCTTCATCCGTAAGTTATAGTCATAGCCTTTTCATTTTGTAGTCATAAGGCTTAATAGAATCTTTTAATCAAAAATGAGATAAGGTAGTTATTACTTTAAATGTTGCCACCTTCCAAAGTGACTTAAGAGTCATCAAATAGACATATATTGCTGTCACGTTTTTGTCTTGATTAAGCTTATCCAATAACATAGTTAAGCTTATCCACAAATTCCTTAATGAACTTGTTAATTCCCCATTAATCAATAATTACCCAATTATCCACATAATTTAGCAATTATGTTAAATTACTTAAAATATTACTCACTTCTAACAAACTTTGTACACCTTACTATTATGGTCATATGGTACCTTGTATGGCACTAGTCCATAAATACTGGGTATTAAAGCCTGGATCATATGTTTTCTCAAAATGCCAAACTTTGACGAAAACTCATTTCCTTCGATCCACATATCCTCTCACCTTCACGAAGTTACTTATCACTTGTTTGAAATAGCATTATACTTCCAAAATAATCTCATTCCCGAACTTATGTCGATGAACTTATGACGAAACTTGTCACGACCCTAAAGCTGACCCTGTCGTGATGGCGCCTATCGCGAAACTAGGCCAGCTGACACAAACCCCAAACCAACCATAAATTCATAATAATTCATTTAAAGTCATTAATTAGCTAAAAATCCAATTATATAAGGTAAAATAAACAGTGTGGAAACATAACACAGCCTGGCATCGGGGTGTCACCAGTCATGAGCAACTACAACTCGTCTCGGAATAAGAAAGGACAACATAGTCTGAACAAATGCTAACATAAGCTAAATAAGATAGGAAGGAGAAACACTGGGCTGCGAACGCCAAACACCTACCTAGTCAACTCCGGAGACCTGCTGAAAGGCTGATTAGCACTCGCTATCGTGAGCCGAGACTACTGGATATGCACACAAGGTGCAGTGAGTATTGTGAGTACGCCAACTTAATAAGTAGTAAAAGTAAAGGCAGCTGAGCAGTAAGAAAGCACGTAAACCACGTCATAACGCTACAGCAAATAGTACAAGTCCAGAACAATGCAATAAAGCAATAAAACTCGTAAAAAGACAACTCAGTTAAGTAAAACCTTTTAAAACATCTTTCAATTGTTGAAACGAGTGATGAAAATAGTGAGTAACAGTGAGGCCCTCGGCCTCTTATATATCACAATCAGTACAACTCACTGCGGCGTGCATCCCGATCATATGATATCCTCACAACATAGGCCCTCGGCCTCACTCAGTCAGAACTCAATCAAGCCCCTCTGGCTAATACTAAAACTGATACTCGGCTCAAAATATCATTTATAAAATCAAAAGGAGTGAATAAAATCCGAGTTATGAAATCAGTGAAAGGATAGCATGACTGAGTGTAAATATTATCAAAACAACGAGGAAACAGTAGTAAAAAGCCCCTAAGGGTCCAAACAGTCGGCACATGGCCCCAAACACGGCATTCAGCCCCAAACATTGTAATACTTTCTAAAATATAATAATATCAAACAATTCCCAATTAAATATATGACTTAATAGTCGTACGGGATGGACCAAGTCACAAACCCCAACGGTGCACGACCCTACGCTCGTCATATAGCATGTGCGTCACCTCAAAATAGCACAACGATGTGAAATTTTGGGTTTCATACCCTCAGGACAACATTTGCAATCAATACTTACCTCAATCCGGTCCAAACTTTAGCCCGCGATGCCTTTGCCTCTTGAATCGGCCTATGAATGCTCCAAATGTAACCAAAAAAGCTTCATACCATCAAAATATGCTAAGGGAACAAAGCCCACTCGAAAATAACCAATTTACACCTAGAATCCCGAAATTGGCCAAACCCGACCCCCAGGACCACGTCTCGGATTTTGATAAAAGTCATATCACTAGAATCCTTATCCTCCCACGAGTCTATACATATCAAGAACATCAAAATCGGACCCCAAATGGCCCCTCAAATTCCCAATTTTACACTCTCCAATATCAAGCCCTATTTCCCCAAATTTAACCCTTATTTTCCATTAATTTCAAGCCTAATCAGTAAAATAATGCCATGGAATCGAGTATTGAGTTCAAAAATCTTACCTCCAAGTGTTTCCCTTCGATTCCCTCTTCAATCCCTCTCAAAAAGCTTCAAACCCGGCCAACAATGGTGAGAAATGGTCTAAAATTCGCGAAGATGGCTATGTAAACATTCTGCCCAGGGATTTAAATTCCTTAATCGCGATCGCGGAAAGAGCCTCGCGATCGCGAAGAACAACTATGCTGGCTCCTGAAATAATTCTACGCGAACACGTCCCTCTCAATGTGAACGCGATGCTCTGCCCCCTCACTCCTACACGATTACGGACCACTAACCGCATTCGCGATGAACAAACACGTGGTCCAACTTCGGTCCACTTAACCTTATGCGAACGCGACCTAACCCACGCGTTAGCGATGCTTAACATGAACAACTCCCGCGATCGCAGCCCCAAATACGCGAACACGAAGAACAACCTGGATTGCCTCTACAACTGCTCTATGCGATTGCGAGCCTCCTCGCGCGATTGCGAAGAAGAAACTTCTACAACAGAACTAAAGGAAAAATCTGCAACTTTCAAAACAAGAATTTGATCCATTTAACCACCCGAAACTCACCCGAGGCCCTCGGGACCTCAATAAAATATGCCAACGCATCCCATAACATCATTCAAACTTGTTAACAACCTTGGAAACGCTCACAACAACATCAAAACATCAAATCATCATCGGATTCAAGCCTAAGAAATTCCAAAACTTCCAAATTCTGCTTTCGATCAAAAGTTCTATCAAACCTCGTCCGAATGACCTAAAATTTTGCACACACGTCCCAAATGACACAACGGACCTACTTCACTTCCGAAATTCCATTCTGACCCCTATATTAAAATTTCCACTACCAACCGGAAAATGCCAAAATTGCAATTTCGCCAATTCAAGCCTAAATCTACCCCGGACCTCCAAAACACATTTCGACCACGCTCATATGTCCCAAATCACCTCACAAATCTAACCAGATCATAAAAACCAAATTTAGAGATTGTTTACTCACAAGTCAACTTCCGGTTGACTTTTCCAACTAAAAAGGCCAACTTAGGAGACTAAGTGTCTCATTTCTCTACAAAACCACTCCGAACCCAAACTAACAAACACGATACGATAAAATACAACTGAACAAAACATAAAGAAGCAGAAGTGGGGGAAACAGAGCGGTAACTCATGAAATGACCGGGCGGGTGATAAGTTAGGATATTACAATGATTTATACCCGTACTTGCTATTGCTTTTGTACAAATTGCTACAAAATAGTCCTAAAATGCTTACAAGTTGTGCTTGATTGCAGGTTTGAGCGGCAAGGTGACAAATGTCAAAGATCGGCTCAGAACAGAGTGAAACCTGCTCAAGTGTCAAAGGCCAAGTGAAGTTGAGGAACAGGAAGACCTAGCGCGAACCGCACTGATAGACCACGCGTCCGCGCTAGGAGATTCAGAGAATAGGTAATTTTTTTTGCAAGCCAAGCGGCCGCGCTCCACTTCTGCGCGGTCCGCGCCAGTGAGATTCAGAGACCCACCAGTGAAGGCAAAAGGCCCACGCAGCCGCGCTACATATCAGTGCGGTCCGCATGGATGAGAATTAGAGAGTTGGAGATTTGGCCAAGTCAAGCCACACGGCCGCGCTGCTTTATTGCGCGGTCTGCACCATCAGCCACCGTGGCCGCGCTACATTTCTGCGCGGTCCGCGGTCCCCAACTTCAGAGACGAGATTCAGGAGTCCAAAGAGCTGACGCGACCACGCTACCTTTTTGCACGGTCCGCGCAGACCCCATAGGGGTATTTTTGTCCAAGTTTTTTAGCCACTATAAATAGATCCTTTTTCCATTTTTAGGTTATGTTTTGTATCAGATATCAAGCTGCGCTCGTGAGAACTGAAGTTTTAGCCTATTTTGGCATTTTAGCATTAATTTCTCAATAGATTCTTGTAGTTTCTCATCAGTAATTATTTATTATGTTTAATTCTTCTTCTAATTCTTCTATTTCTTCTTTAATAATGGCTAGCTAAACCCATTAGCTAGGGTTGTGGTTCAACCCTAGTGTGGGTAATTGATGGGTGTTGCCATCTAAGGTTAGGATGATATTGGGTGTTTTCTATTTGGGTTAATTTTAGGTTTTAATTAAGAATTGGTGGTTGCAAACACTGATTCTAGCTTTGTGGGTTTAACTCTTCTTGAGAAAGAGAGTCCCTGACCCCAAAATTGACCCAACAAGGAATTGGGATGGACCCATGAGAAATGGTAGTCCCAATTAACAGGTTAAATCTCGAGAGAGTAATCACCCTACTTGAACCCTAGTTGCTTGGTCTAATTGGCCTACCCAATTGGTCTCGAGAGAGTCAATTGGGAAAAATCACTTTCTCTACCGAGAGGTGTGAGAGTGGGTATAATTGTGCAACGGTTATAGCATAAGCCCCAAATATATCAACTTATCCTTAGTATCATCTACCCGTTGGTTAGCCACCTAGGTAATGCCACGACCCTAGTTCCTTTCTCTATATTAATTACTACTTAGCAATATCTCCATAGCATAATTTAGCTTCAACTATTAGTCTTAAAGTAGAAGATATAAAAATCAAATCCAAAAATGTTAGAAGTGATATTAGAAGCACAACCACAATTCTAGACTAAGAAGATAATACAACTCCCCCTCTAGCTCCCTGTGGAAAATCGATCCCGATCCACTATCGGGTAAAAGCTATTGCAACCCGCTCTTCCTACCTTAGTGTAGTGTTGACTCGGCAGCGATCAACTTTTTGGCGCCGTTGCCGGGGAGCTTACGGTGTTGACTATCGGTTTTGTTAGTTTTGTGTTTTGCTTCTCTTTCCTTCTTGTTTACTAATTCTATTTGTGTCGATCATTCATGTACTATGGCTCTCAATGCAAACGACCCTCTTGGCAACGTGAATACAGGGGAGGAGGTAGATGATCTTGAGCCCGAAGAGGTTCAACCACCTCAAGTTCCACGTAGAGGCCGTTCGGCCAACGCAAATGACAACAATCCTATTCCAGACCATCCTCCGCCACCGCCAAGAGCAGTCCCAAGAGTTCTTCCAAATCAAGGGTACGCGACTGCCATTGTTCCTCCCTGAATCCGGGCGAGGAACTCACAAATCACAAATGTTATGTTGACCTTGCTCGAGCAAAGAGGATATTTTACGGGCGCCTCCGACCAAAATGCGTACAAGCACTTGAAGGGGTTCGTAGATACTTGCTGGGGCAGCAAACAAACAAACGAGTCCGAGGATGCATTTAGATTGAGGCTTTTCCCGTTCTCTCTTCGGGGTAAAGCGTTGGACTGGTTAGAAAGGCTTTCAAATCATTCTATTCACACATGGGATGCATTGGCGGACAGATTTATTGCCAAGTTCTTTTCTCCAAGTCATATGGCGGCTCTTCGGGATGAGATTCTAGCTTTCAAACAAATGCCAACGGAACCTTTGCACGAAATATGGGAAGGATATAGAAAAATGGTGAAGGAGTGCCCTAATAACGACACGACTGAGGCGATGATCCAGCAGACTTTCTATAGGGGCATCAACACCACGAATCAGTGCATTTTGAACCAATTGGCCGGTGGGAACTTTATGAAACTTTCTTACCAAGAGGCATGTGATGTACTTGATGAAATGGCCGACACCTCTTCGACATGGAAAAGCCTAGCGAATGTACCCCAAGGTGACCCCACGGTCATCCATTTGTACAAGGAGTTGAATGACCATGGCCAAGCTATTGCCGAACTTACAACAACAATGAATCAGTTGGTGATGGCGCAATTGCAACAAGTACAAAATCCGCGCCAAGTCAATGCATTGGAGAATGTTTCTATGCTAAAAAGGAGGCAAGAGGCACACACTCAA